>NC_140587.1:493788100-493985535 GCF_964204655.1 Triturus cristatus | reverse complement strand
AAAATGCCCTGAGAGTGTAAGACTTGTAGAAGGGCAGTGTGTGACACAGTGTCGAAAGCAGCACTCAAGTCAAGCAATATGAGTGCCATAATTTCTCCCATGTCAAGACGTTGGCGCAGAGTTTCTGTAACTCCCAAGAGTGTAGATTCTGTAGAGAAGCCAGCTCTAAATCCAGATTGTAATGTATGTAGGATTTTTTGGGAGTCAACAATCTGCATCAGTTGCTGATTGATATGTTTTTCTAAAATTTTAGAAAAAGCTGGAAGTAATGAAATCAGGCGGAAGTTAGATGGTTCTGCCGGATCAGCATTCACTTTTTTAACAAGCATTTACAATGCAACGGTCTCGGCATTGTTAAAGTTAGAGCTATTGGCATTGCTCATGACAGTATTTTTGTTTTTGTTTTAAAACATTTAAAGAAACGGCATTGTTATTTACAATGTCAATAGCTTAATCACTCTCAAATTAGTATGGACACTCCCTTGAACTAAAAAGCGCAGCCTTCGAGCCGAGACCTAATGAATGTGTCCTCATGTTACTTAACTGGTGCTATGTAAAGCGCTCTGATACCCGATACCGGGTCAAGTTCGCGCTATATAAAAAAGCAAACCGTTTACTATCACATTTTGCATTGTCAGGTAATTCTGGGCAGAGTTTGTGTAAAAAAGCTGCAGGTGCATTTTCTGCTATGGTCTCTGCTTCTCTTGACTCCACCCGCTTCTCATGACTCCGCAGTTTTTTGGGACCGAATAATCTGTTCTTTTTCACGACTGCTCATTCGTCTGCTTTTCTCTACCCGGTCGTTATCCTGCCTTGAACTATATACTCTCTGCTATGCCCTTTTCCATCTCCTGTGTCTCTTGTGTTACTGGTCGCCCCCTCTACTATGCCACATCCCAGTTTCTTCAACTTGTCCCTCTCACCTGTTTTTGTGCTTCAAGCACTTCCATAATTCCGTACATGAAAAGGTTGTTGCTAAGCTTGTTTAACTCGGCAGTGGCGAAGGTTGCCATCTTCAGCACCTTGGTGTCGTTGGTGTTCGCACTACAATAGCCTCCCACCAAGGAAGCGGTGGGACCAGACGGGTAGAGCGCCAGGCAAAGCAGAAAAAAATCAACGATCGGGCACAACGAAACCATGATTGCTCCGATACAGACGGGTGCTTGTTTACTGACAGCAGCAGCACAGCTGATCTTCCCGAACCAGGAAGGCCACGCCCCTCCAGGATCAGGAAATGTTCAGATCCAAGATGGCTGCATCGCTCGCTACCAAAATATTTACCTATGTAATTTAGCTCGACAGTACAGCTTACCGTCTGTAACCGAACCGACCTTCCCAGTGTCAGAGTAACGTTCCGTGGCAAAGCCAATAGATTTGTATTTTTAAAAGGATAGTACCTTTTTCTTCGCTGACGAGATTTGTGTTTTACGGCACTTCCATGAACGATCTCAAAGCACCAACGTAATGACAGAAAGACAAAACACTACAACCCAGCACGGGATAAACGCAGAGTGAAAGCGCCGATACCTACTTTCGTAAGAGAAGAATGATGATCCTCTGTTCTAATATAATTATGCAACGACGGATAGAATACCGCGCAGCACCCCCACTCGGCGCTGAGGCTAGGATGCGCTATAGTACACCGAGAGCAGGAGCTTTTATCTAAGCACCTTCTTCCTGCGTGTCTGATGCCCTCTGCCTCCTCATCCAAGCACAGCTACTCATTAGCAGCCTTTCGCCTCAAACATCATGGGACTTCCATGGCACCGACCTGACTGGAACCAAATGACCACCGCCTTTCTCCGAGGTGAAGCAGAAATGCCTCGGAGAAAGGTAGCGGCGGTTTCGGATTCGGGGGCGTGTTTTTCTTTTTCTCTCCTCTTGCCATTGGCTGGAGGAGAGAAAAACACGCCCAGCGAAAAGTAGAGAAAACAAACGCCCCCGAATCCGAAAAGGATGGGGCCTGTTTTGCGAGACGAACCTCTTCTCCAATGGCTGGCCAGCATTTAAGAGGCCAGCCAATGGAGAAGAGGAGAGAAGAGGGGCGGGTTCAAGCCCCTCTTCTCCAAGTCATTAAATCTCGGAGCGAGACTGCGCAAGCGCAGCCTTCGAGCCGAGACCTAAAAAGGGGGAGAACCATGGCATGTTTCCATGTCGGTGGTACTATTGCTTCACGTAGTGATGCGTTAAGCAGCTCCATAATAAAATTGAGTAGTAGAGGTTACAATTTTTGAAGAATGGGAATGGGGAGAGGGTCCTTCGGAGAGCCAGATTTAAGGCTATTTAGGATGCGGCTGAAGGAGGGCGTATCTAGAGGCAGCCAGTTTTCAAGCGTACTGCAAGGTTTTGCAATAGTGGCCTGCGTCACTGGAAGAGTGGCACAGCCTGATGTAGAGGAAGTGATCTTTATTTGCAGCTCCACATTAGTTGCCTTAGTATTAAATTCTGTGTACATTTTTTCTATTTTACCAATAAAAAACTCTGCAAAGTCCTCACATTTGAGCTTCATTTAGCACAGGTGACGCTGGCTGACAGATCTGTAAACAGTGAGGGGAGGGCTCAGAAACATCAACCACAAGAGACCCCCACCTCAATCCACAACAACAGTATGGCCAACCAGGACTCCCAGGCCCGGACTACTAGATCCAACGCTTCCACACCATCTTGGGCCCAGTCTCCCACCAGCGTTAACCTAAGCCTTCCAGTCTTAGAACACCCAGAACACCAAGAGGAGGGGCTAGGAGCCCTCTCATACCTGGACACACAAGAAAGAGAGGATATGCTAGCCTCCTACCCTCAGGACCTGCCCCATGTGGCCTCCCCCGCTAAAGGTACCCTAGACAATAGAGCAGGACCCAACCCGAACCCGAAGACACGGTCATTACATGGAACAGCAAAGCAATGAAAAGCAAACATTTGGAAAAAACAAAACGGGTTACCCCACCCCTGTAGGGACAATGCCCTGTTCTTGTTGTGAGTCAGAGGCTTGTCTAACGGCTTCCACTTAAGACCTGTACGGTCCCCAAATATCCTTGGGACGGGAGGAGCTGGGTAGTGTGGCGGAATATATTTCGCAGTTAGTGTTACAGTATGCCAGACTATTGAGCCAACCCTGTAAAGTGGGGACAGTGAATAGCTATTTCTCTCTTGGCCAGCAGCAAACTGAGGGATGCAAATTGCCTAATGCTTCTGGGGAAGTTTGCCACGTACCCTAGCAGGGCCCCTTCAGGTGTGAGGATGAGGGACAGGTCGATCATGTCGCTTAGTGTTCTGTGCACTATCTCTCAATATGGCTGGAGTTTTGGGCAGGTCCAGGAAAGGTGTGCAAAATCGGCGTTGCATTTACGGCAGGTATGGGGCCTGGACGGATCCAACCTGTGGGCTCTAGCAGGAGTGATGTATATTCTACGCAAAAACTTAAAATGGAGTATTTTATGCCTTCTGTTTAGTGAAACGTCTTTCGTAACCGTGCAGCATTTAGCCCACTGGTTGTCCGTAATAGTGTGGCCTAAGTCGTCTTCCCAGTCTTTGCGGATCTTGTCATCATCAATCGATATTATCCTGGAGCATGCCTTATACAATTTAAATATGAGGTGAACGCCACTCTCACTCTCATTGATGAGTGAAAGTGGAGTGAACGAGTCCGGTTTGACGGGAAACCCAGGCAGTGTGGCGCATAGAGCCGAGCGAATCCGTTCCAGAACCAAACTATTCATAAATGTGGCCTCGTGAAAGCGGACATCGTCCGTTGCCGAAAAAATGTGCCCATCTGGGTACAAATCACCCAGTTTGGTGATATCAAATTTGGCCAAAGTACGCTGCACCAGTCGTTCACCAGTAATTGGCATCCAGCGGGCATTGGGGACAGGTAGAGCCGAGGAGTACAGTGAGGAGGAACCGGTGACTCGTTTTAGCTTATCCCAGGCCCAGCTGGTGGTGGACACTGTCTGTATATCATTGGGGTCTCTGGGGACGCCCTTGGGCAAGACAGTAGACAACCGTTCGGGTAGGACGAAGTCTGCCTCTGCCTCAGAGAAACAGGATTCTGGCGTCAGGATGGAACCATGCAAAGGTGTAGCTGTATTGGACCACCAGATAGTATAATTGTAGATTTTGCACCCCATACCCTCTTCTCTCATACGGTAAGGTGAGGACCTGCCAACGTACGCGAGCCTGCTTGCCCATCCCCCCCCCCCCCCCCCCCCCCAGACCAATCTGATAAGGTGGGAACGCAACGTCACAAAGAATCTATTCAGGAGAGGTATAGGGATATTGTTAAAAAGATATAAAAATTTGGGGAGAACCACCATCTTAAGAACCGCGACTCTGCTGATCTGGGCGGTGTCAAGATGGATGTGAATGCCCAAATACTTAACGTAGTCAGTGCACCATTCGCGGGGGAATTCACATTCCCATAGTCGTGCTGGGGCTAAGGGGAAGATAACCAACCAATTAATGCCCAGGCCGTAATGCTGACCAAATCGTAGAATCTCTTTAATTAGCGGCTCTAGGATCACTTGGGGTTCTCTGACATAGAGGATGGTGTCATCTGCATAGAGCGAGACCAAAAGAGGGCCGGTGTTGAATTTTATAGACCTTTCTGCAGGTGCTTTTCTTGGAAATGCCGAATTAGAGGGTCCATGGCCAGGATAAACAATAAGGGTGACATAGGACAGCCCTGCCGAGTGCTGCATGATAGAGAAAAGGGGCGTGAGAGTGTGCCGTTCAGGCGAAGTCGCACCAAGGGGCGGCAGAATAGGAGTGCAGTGGTGGATATGAATCGCACAGGCATTCCCATGTGGTGCATAACCGACACAAAGAAAGGCCACTCCAAAGAATCAAAGGCCTTCTTGCTATCCAATAGGATTGCGGTGGTGGGGACCTCAGGATTTATTCTGTGGAGGACCGAGAAGAACATCCTGAGATTCAATGAGGTAGAATGGTGAGGCACAAAGCCACATTGGGCGGGCGAGATGATAAATTCCATCAATTGGGACAGGCGCCCGGCGATGATTTTAGCTAGAATTTTATGATCTAAATTAAGTAGGTACAAAGGTATGTACGACCCACATCATAACGGGTCTTTGCCAGGTTTAGGGAGGAGTATAACAACCGCTTCACGAAGTGTGGGGGAGGGGTAAAATTTGTTTCTTGAGGGCCTCAGCGTCCACTTCGATTAGTTGCGGCACCAGCAGATCTTTGTATGCCTTGTAAAACTCCCCAGTAAAGCCATCCAGCCCCGGGGCTTGGAGATCGGTTCCGCTAGGAAATCCTGCATATTTTTTTCGAGATAGACCAATGCGATCTCAGATAAATAAGCTTCCTGGGAAGTGGGATCGCGCCTTACCTTGGAAGTGTAGAGAGATGAAAAATAAGCAAGGAATTTGTCACAAATCTCCACGGTCCCAGCAAGTACCTGATCAGAGGAAGAAGGCAGCTTGGTGATATAGGCTTTGCTGTATGAGGGCTGAAGCATCTGAGCTTGCACCCGGCCAGGACGTTCACCCTCGCCATATCACCGAGCGGTATGATATTTGCCCAGATAGAGTATCTCACGGTCTGCCGTATCCCTGTACTCAGTGAGGAGGGCCAAACATTTACCCGCCGTATCTGGGTTGGAAGTGTGTGATGTTGCGTTGTCCAAGTCTATTAGTTTGCGTTCTAAGCGAGCAAGTGTATTGCGGAGATCTTTGAGCACCCCAGCATGCTTGGCAATGCAAACGCCCCAGATGTATGCCTTGAAACCCTCCCACAAAACCATCCAAGTGTAGACCGAGCCCGTGTTAATGAAGTAGTCTTCGTTGGCCTCGCAAACGTCTGTGTGGAAAAGGTCACCGTTGAGGGCGCAACTGGGGAAGCGCCATTGCCGTTCAAACCCATTAGGCGGGGGGACCCTAAGAAGGAGCTTAACAGGGGAGTGGTCAGAGTATGTTCTCTGGAGTGTCAAGGGTGAGTGAAACCAGCTGGAGACGCCGGGGGAAACAAGCCAATAATCAATTCTAGTCCAGGTGTTGTGTTGGCCGGCATAATGTGTATATTCAGAGAAAGAGGGGTTGCGCATGCGCCAGATGCCAAGGAGGGACTATCGCTCGCAGAGGTCAAGAAGGGCACGGCGCGTGCATGGTTTAGTACCGGGGGAGTTGGCAGTGCTGTCTAATTCAGTGTTGAGGAGCAGGTTGAAATCCCCCCCCCACCAGTAGTAAGAGAGGATCTAACTTTAAAAGCCGGGCATGCAGGGAATGGAAAAATTCCGGGGAGTCAGTACTCTGGGCCTATACACATACCAAGGCCGCGCTGTGACCCATGAGCGACCCAGTGACCATGATGTATCTACCCTCGTTGTCCTCCACAACTGAGCGTAGACTGAAGAGGACCCTTATGTGAATAAGAATGGCTGTGCGCCTAGCGTAATTGCTGAAGTTGGCAAAATACCTATGCGGACCCCAGCTGGAAGCAAAGAAAGCAGGGTCGGATTTAGGTAAATGCGTTTCTTGCAGAAAAGCGATGTTCACGTTGTGTCGACGTAAGTAATGGACAACATTCCTCCTCTTACGATTATCATTAAGACCCCTGACGTTCCAGGACATGAAGGACAAGCCAGAGGGACCATCAATATTACCCAGCTGAGCCATCTGGAAGACGCTGCATGAATAACAGATGTAAGCACCAGAAGTATTATGCTAACTGTGACAGTGAACAAATCAACAACATCAGTACAGTAGCAATTATCCCTCCCCCCCCACCCAACCTTATTACCAGAAAAGCAAGGCAGATCCACAACAGAGAACAATACGTGAAGTACCAATTGGCTGTACAGTGGAATGAGAACACCCTGGAACGGTACATCCGTGGAACTAGAAACAGACCCAAGGTGTACACTATGAGGGGTGGCAACGCCACAACAGTCGTCTAGCTACTTGTAACATTTCAGAGTGAAGAATAACATTATCCCAATACAATCCTGCAGTAAGAGAGTAGCAACACAGCAGAGTCAACCAGTCCCGGCACCAGAAAAGAGTTCCATGCTTCCATCGGAGCTGCTGTGCCGGGGGGAGGTCCTGCCTCCGTCTGCAGCCGCCTGATTGTTGTTTTGTTTGTGGGCTTGGCAGAATTCTTGTACCTCGGCAGGGTCTAATAAATGTCAGTCCGGCCATAAACATCCACTCTGGCAGGATATAACATGCCGTATTTCAAACCTAAGTTTCCGAGGATGGCCTTGACCCCATTGTATTTGCGACGGGCCACTTGCACCATGATGGTAAAGTCCGGGTAGAAAGCAAGTTTGGAGCCCTGCCACGTGGTGTCTTCGCGGTCCCTGGCGAGGCGTAGAGCGGTGTCTCGATCCTGAAAGTTCATGATGTGTGCGATAATAGGTCTTGGAGGGCAGCCCGGGTTGGACCGTGGACCCAGGGAGCGGTGAGCACGCTCTACCACAAAGCTGGGTGTAAAGAACTCTTTTCCAAACATATCGGCCAGCAAAGTCTCAACAAAGAGCCCAAGGCGGCCCGTGGCGGTAGTCTCCAGTACCCCCAAAATGAGAATGTTGTTGCGCCGGCTTCGCGCTTCAAGGTCCTCGTTTTTGATTGCCACATCCTTGAGGATGCGCTCTACGCGCTCCAGTCGTTTGAGGGACTGCGCGGTGCCATCTTCAATGTCTGAGATGCGTGCCTCCGCCACATCCAGGCGTCGGTCATGAACTTGAATTTTGGCCCCTAAGCTCACAAGACTGTTATCTAAGGTGTCAAACCGTCCATCTAATGCTCTGAAGCCCACCCTCATCTCCTGTAGCAATGATGTGGGTGGGGTGGCGGGGTCGTTAGCATGGTCTGCACTCTGCCCACTCTCCGCCAAGTTGGGGCAGTCCTCAGGAACCTTCTTTCAAGCTTTTCGAAAGGGAGGGTCTTCTGTTTAGGGTCTTTGCGGCCCATGCCGCAAATCAGCGGAGCAAGCGGTGCGGCTGTAGGACGGACCCAGTGTTGGTGACGGGCAGAGGATTGGTCAGGGCCACTGATCAGAGATTACAGCCTAGAACTTTCAAATGTAAAACTGCGTTCAGGCGCAGGACTTGACGCTGAGGGATGAAGGAACGCCTAGAGAGGCGTGCAGAGGGCTGGCGGCAGATGGTGCAAAGGGCACAGGCAATCGTTTACAGGAAGCGAATGCGCAGGGCGAAATGCCCAGGTATGGTGTAATGGCCAGGCACAAGCCGTGACGCACAGGGGCGATGAGGCCCCTATGAAGGTGTGCAGGGGACCAGAGGTAGGCAATGTGCGGGGCACCGACAATGTAGTGGAGGCCGGTGTTTATCTTCACTTGAGAGCGTCACGGTGCAGAGGCAGCAATGCTGTAGGTGGAGGCCCAACGGCCGTGGCCCGCGCTCAGGATGGGCCGTGCGTTGGTGGAATCACGTTGGGAGGACACCGGACGCAGGGAGCGACGGGCCGCATCCAGCGTCTCCCCTCTCCACACCTTAAGGCTCACCCACGGGGCCTCAGGGAAGCGGTGGGAGCGTGCAATGAGGTCCGGGGGTGGCGAAGGGTGACCGCGACCCGACAGGGCTAGAAATTATGTTCGGGGGGGAGAGCTCGGAAGCAGCCCCGCATCCGGCGCACTCACAGCTGTACAGGTTTGCCGCTTCAGTCTGGGACCATCTGCCTCTCGCCTCCACTCCCCTGGCTCTCCGCGTGAAGCACGAACGGGCTGCCGCTGCCACTCGCTCCGCCCCCCAACTCGCTGAACGCGGGGAACCTGTTACCGCTGTGCCTCTCCACCAGCAAATCTTAGCGCTGTGCTCAGCATAAGCTCGGCGATGCAGCGGTGTCGAGCGCAGAGAGACTACTGGTCGTAGATTCGGGGGGATATTGTCGCATGGCTGGGACGGCTGGCTGACCTTCAACGCCGCGTGGCCATCTTGGTCGGCGGCTTGTCCACGCCCCCAATTAATGCCAATTTATTATCAAAATACAGCAATATTCAAATTGAAGATGACCAGTCAACCTTTGCATAGAGTACACATAATACAATAAAGGGGGAGAAGGATCAACCCTACCTCATCCTCTTCAGAAGTAATGCAAACACACACAAAGAGGTAGAGCAAGTAACAGTCATCCTATTTCTATTTTACCAAATGTAATTAACCAAGGGAGCACAACTACTTTGTAAAAACTGCCCTCACCCTCAACAAGTTGTGGCATGCTTCATCATAGGGCTGCTACTAACGCCTCTGCGCAGACCAACGCTTGAGGCGGAGCAATAGGGAGGGGTAGACAATACGACAGCGATAAAGAAGAAAGGATCCTATGAAAGTGCAGAAAATTCGTGATTTAAAAACTGGCTATGGGATATCAGTATAATATTTTTATTCCTTGATTCCCTAGTAAAAATGGTATAATAAATATACTTACGGATGATGGTGGTGTGAGTAGATTAAGTGCTCACCACCCCTCCGTTCTGCATAGAGGTCGACATATTTCAGCCGGTTATAGGTTCTTTACCCGGCATTCATCAGGACAAACTGGATCCCTATGCTACTTTTCCTATTAAACCCCTCTAGTACACCCACTATATTGGGCTTTACTCCACCTGTGAGTCTGGAGTTGTTCGTAACATTACTCTTCTATTGGAAGCTGTAAAAAGAAACATAAAAACAGTGAAAACCAACAGTCCAAGATGTACCAACTCAATACAAAGAAAGATAAGAGTTTTATAGTGTGCTCTCATATGCTCAACTACATTCAAAACAACCCATTTGGTGCGACTAAGGTGCTTCATAAATCACAAATCTCACACCCTTTTATAAGAAATTAGCGGGCATTCCATGGCCCTGCCAATAGTATATATCGCACACAATCTTTGAATAACGTCCTTTATGCTAATAGCATGCTGTTCAGAAAATTAAACTTGCTAATGCAAATGAACACCTCCACGCAGTCAATGAATCAAGTTAAAATGATATTGAGGCACCCTGCCCCCTATCGTACTCATAGGTTTAGGTATATCGTTAGGTGTAGTATATCTAGGTCTCACTCTGTCCAACACTCTGCCCATCTTATCGAGTTTATTAGGTAGGACGCTAAAACTGGCACTGGAGTAGAGGGCGACCCTCTGTAGTCACACACTGTGGAGGAAATCAATATTCATAGAGTATATAATCTACTACTCCGTTGGATTAAAGCAGTATGACGTACCAAGACCATACAAATGAATATGTATACAAAAGAGATATGGGCCAAAAAAGACAAGAAGGGTAAACCCCAGGCACAGGCGGAAAACAAAAATTAGGGGTGACAACGAGATCAAGTGCACGCAATCTAAAGAATTAAATGATTCCACAGATACTACATGCATGGATAATGTGAATGTTGTCAATCTATCAAACCATGTGTTGAATGGTCATGAAATAAATGTATTGAGCAAGGGATTGAGTTTTTGTCCTAGTGCTGTTCCTAATTTTACATCTTTACATGTTAGTTGCTTTAAATTTGTTAGAAAAATTAAACTACTTAAATTCTTTCAAGATAAACAAACACCGTCCAGTAGAACCAACTATGACACTAACACAGAGGGTATGCCCTCGATTAAGGACATCAGAGATGTTCAATTACTACTATCAATTGGTGACAGCGATGTTATTCCATCACTACAAGATGTAGCATTAGATCTAGATTTGGATACATTTGCTAGTACTGACAGTGGTCAAAGACATAAATCTAGATTCACCCCACAAATGCCAAGCAATAACCTGATTGACAAATTCCAACATAATGTCTTCAATGACCTGTACAAACTAGAAGACAAGGGCCTTATTAAGAGGACACATCGTTCACAAAATATCTCGATGGAAGAAAAACAGGCATTACTCAATCTTAAGAATTACCACTCCCTTGTCATCCGAGAGGCTGACAAGGGAGGCAATGTAGTACTCATGAATAAATCTGACTACATGGCAGAAATAGATAGGCAACTAAGCGATGTCACCACATATAGACATTTAGATCCCAATCCACTCAACAGTACCAAAGAAACAATATACAACAAACTACTGTATTGGAAAGACAAATGCCTAATTTCAGATATTGAATTTAAATATCTATATAATGATACACCTACTGTACCATGTATATACGTTCTACCTAAAATTCACAAAAATGGACTTTTTCCCCCGGGTAGGCCCATTATCTCGGGAATTGGATCACCGACGGAGAGAATATCCGAATACATTGATTCCTTTTTACAGCCATTAGTGGTGAACCTACCCTCATTTATCAAGGACACTACAGATGTGTTAAGTAAGATATCGGATGTAGACTGGGTGGAGGGACACTATCTGGTTACACTAGATGTGTGTTCCCTCTACACCAGCATACCTGGTGATTTGGGAATTCAGGCAGCACAATATTTTTTGGAATCTAGACCAATACAGTTTCTGGAACATACAGTGATGATACTTGAACTAATTGAATTGGTTCTTAAGAATAATATTTTTATACATAATGACAATTGGTATCGTCAAATCAGAGGCGTGGCGATGGGGGCGAAATTTTCGCCCTCGTTTGCCAATCTCTATATGGGTTTTTTCGAACTTACTCACCTCTGGAATAAGGGTCCTAGTTCTCTAATGGAAAATGTATTATTTTTAGGAAGGTACATTGATGACATACTCATGTTCTGGGCTGGAACTAAGGAGATGTTAGAAGAATTTTTTCTTTATCTCAACAACAATCCCTTTAACCTAACTTTTACCAAAACGGAAAGCACTTCCCATATAAATTTTCTAGACATCACAATTGTGCTTGAGAAGGATAAACTACAATCAAGACCTTTTAGAAAAGACACGGCATGCAATGCAGTACTGCATGCCACAAGTGCACACCCTCCATCACAAATCAAAGCGATCCCCCTAGGGGAAATGATACGAATAAAAATAAACTGTAGCGACATGAAAATACTTGATGAGGAACTCAACAAAGTTGAAAGGAGATTCATAGCCAGAGGTTACAATATTGCAGTAATTAAATAGGCATGGAACACCGTTAATAAAATCAACAGAACACATTTACTCACAGGCCATGCTAAAACCCCAAAAAAGTCATGTACGAAAAGACGAATCAGATTTATTACACCATATTCAACTGCCAGTGCTGACTTAGTTAAAATTCTTAAGAAACACTGGCATCTATTAACAGATGATAACAAAATATTGGAGGCAGTAGGACACAAACCCAACATTACATTTGCAAGGGGAAATACGCTCAGACAATCATTGTGCCCCAGTTTTATTCCTACAATCCCTCATAGGACTTGGTTACTGGCAAAACCTAAAGGATTTTTCAAATGCGGGACTTGTAACGTTTGTCCTTTTGCATTGAATAAAACAATAACTTTCAAATACAACTCGGAAAGAGTCCACACAGTTAATGATTTCATCAACTGTAATACCAAGTTTGTAATTTATTGCATTATATGTATATGTGGGAAAATATACGTAGGAAGTACCATCAGACCTCTTAAGGAGCGGATACAGGAACATATAAGGGCAATTAGAAATAATAATGGCCAATATCCGTTAGCTTCCCACTTTAATACCATGCACAATCAAACAGAACTGATCAAAATAACCTTTCATGGCCTTGAAGTAATACTGCCAAATTTGAGAGGCGGTAATAGAGTTACTAAACTACGACAAAACGATTGTAAATGGATCGTTTCCCTTAGAGCAGTGGAACATGGCATTAACATTGATAAAGAACTGTTTGAATTCTTATAACTTAACAATGTATCTGTCACCATGGACATCTGCTTCTGAGTCTATGATATGTAACTCATGTACATTTGGCTTCTATAAGGAAATTTTGGTATTGTGATAACTGTCAAACACATGTTCGCATTTATGTACATTATAAGACTGTATTTCACGGCTGTAGGGGCTCTAGGATCTCCTTTCTGATGCATGACCTACTGCTGTCTGTCCTTTTCTATTTCGATCTTTACAGACATAACAACTGTCACATAAGAGGTTAGCCCGCCCACATAATATCATATTGTGGACTTGACATACATGCGTTCATTCTTTTGATACCATTTTCAAGAATTCTTTGTCTATACACTATCTATTGTAAACTTTTGTATGTTAACTTTATTGAAATATCTAAAAATGAAGTTATTTACCCGTTTGAGGGCATTTGATCAGCAACAATTTGCCGATTTCAACTATATCGGCATGTCTAAAAATGAATCTATTTACCCTTTTGAGGGTAACATACCGGCAAGAATATGCCGATCCTGACGTTGCTTTTTATCTGTGGAGTGGCATTACTTGATTCAATTTGGCCATTCATTTACCATTATAAGATGGCCGCCATTCCTAGCATACTAGCTCCGACCATGGGGCTCTTAGTCTACTCTCTATGTCAAGTACCTTATTGACTACTTATTCCTCAAACACGGGCGGGAAGCTTCTAGTGTGAAGACGCCCAAGACTGTGGGGATTATAATTTTGATCATAAGGTGAGCATTGAGTTCCGGGAATACCGCGCATAATGCCTTTGTTGTTGTTTGACGCTTAAACTTTAAATATTCAGTACCGTTTAGCGTCTCGCTTAGCCTTTGATGCTTAAGTGTAAATAACGAGTACGTGATGTGTATGTATTTGGCTTTTTATTTTTGGCACATAATTACATGAGTCTAGGTCGGATACTTGTTAATACATGTATCACGATATGGTAATTTTGCATATCGAGATTAGAGATTCGCCTTTTAGACTGAGTTCTCTTTTCATTTATTCATAGACATAGTGGCCACATTTACGAGACCACCCCCAATAGAATGCTTTTTTTTTGTTGTATTTGATTAGAGAGGATGGATTCTGGTCCCACTCATCTTTTGGATATCACCGTAACAGGAGCTGCATTACTTGGTTTTTTTGGCGCATTGACATCATATTACCTGACCGAAAATTTCACTAGGTAAGACATTTAACTGACATACAATTGAGGTCGATACTGACAGAACTTTGTAATTCACGTACTCACTTAATAGCCCAGATGCCGTGAACACACGGTCATTCTGATAATGCTAATACATGTATACATATACATATATTGTTCCTTTGCAGGCTTTACGAGATAAGCAAAACAATACCAACAATTATTCATGACACAATCCACACTTTGAACCTTTCAAGGTGAGATAACGATTCTCCTGTCAGCACTTCATCCTTTTATTTTATGGGGATCCACTCATTCAGCATTGTTTTTCCAAAATACTGTTCACAGATGGTCATCTTATTTTTCAATCGGCTATCATACTTGTCCATTTCTTGGCACGTATTCTTATCTTGTATTGCACTTTCCACAGGGTCTCGTTTGGTGGCGGTTTCCCTTGGAGCTCTTTCTCCAGTCTTTTACCTTACCACGGTTTCTCAATACAATTGATTCGTTTTTCTTTTCTCATGCACTGCTTGGTGCAGATTATAATACCTGTTGCTTACTTTTATATACAGTCAATTAGACGTTATATTTTTCCTTTCTTTGTATATATGCAGCCTTGAGAAAGGCCTTTGGGCGAAACGCGCATCGGCTGCGTCCTGAACATTGGATACTTACTTGGTTACCAATTAAATAAACGCAACATAACTTTATCAAGAACGGACAATGAAGTGTATCTTTTCATGAACTCTACAACCAAGGGACATTACCTGAGAAAATGGTCAACTCCGGATATTACTAAACTTTTGTGGTGTGCCGCATTGCCTTCTTAGACCATACAAATGAATATATGTTCCGATAGGAAAATTCTTCCGGAGTATCTTAACCTCTAACGGCAACGCCACTACAATCGGAGCTCAAGAGCAAAATAAAAATATTTACAACTCTGTACCCACGATCTAGGTGCTACCAGATGTAAAAAAGTCTCAGTGGGGATCCATAAATTAAGAATACACCTCCATCCTACAGTTCATGAAGCGCTCCCAAGGTGAAATGCGTGGCGCTACTAACACAATTAGAGTAAATTATAAGTATGTTCTCACGATCCTATCTCGCGAGCAAGCATGGTACCCCCCTGCTTCTTACTTTGTCAAGAGTGGTACGCCGCCACTATAGTCAGTCTCTCTCGGTGCCGTGCAGGAGCAATGCTCCCCTATGTTCCGCTCATTACATTAATTTCACTTCCCATCATGTGGTACCAGCGTGTAACGTAGCGCACACTATGTTAGCGTGAAAAGCTAGACCGCTGACTCATTGTTTAGGAAATGTGCGTTCTCATCACCCGGAAGCTGAATAGAGCCAATCCCGAACACCCATGGTTATAAATCCCCACATTGGGTCCAAGCAAGAGTTTTTGTAAAAAACACAGCGTAATACTGTGGGACAATATATCTGCTCTCACAAATACTATGGATTACTTGTAGACCCTGATCATCTGCGAATAAGTGTGGTGTGATGCATCGTAACCACTCAATCAACCCCTGTCATGGTACAAGCGTGTGCCACACTACCCTAAACTCTGATTAAACAAGCACTGGCATGGCCAGTAGGTCTCCCTTTGGGACCTTATAAGTGTTTAGCCATGCAACACTTGATGTTGTTGCACCAAGGATAGTGTGCTGGATAACTAAACACTTATAAGGCGAGACCTATTGGCTATGCCAATGCTTGTTTAAAGATGTTGTACAGCAACGCGGGCTGTTGTGCAACATGGCTTAAAATAAATAAAAGCAAAGCGCTATGGCATCATCAATGCTGGACGCCATAGCATTTTGTTTTTATTTATTTTGAGCCATGTTGCAGCATGGGCTGCTGTGGAACATTTTTTTAAAAACATTGAGAAAGTCACTGAGTCTCGCATAGGCGAAATCTATTAGGTTTGTCAATGCTTGTTTTTAGTTTTACTATTTTGTAAGGTCAGTGCAAACAAAAATCACTGACGTTTCAAGAGCATTCAAAGGGGTCTTTGTCAGGACCCTTCTTGTAGCTGCCCCCGGCATAGATTTGAGAGGAAGCCCAATAATCTGGATTGGCTCAATGAATTGCATTGCATGGATCAGACAGATGCACGTTGAATTAATCTGACATATGCTAAGGGACCAAAGAAGTTCATATGTGCATGTCGACCATGAGGAGAATGCAGTGTAACAGGCCACCATTCTTGATGGTAAATCCCATATTAATACCTTTTGAATGACCCCTCTTTTCAGTTACATGATGGGGCCAGTGTTGGACTGCCACAGAAAATAGGCACAGGCACCCTATTGACTCTGTAGCAACTCCTCTTTTCAATATAAATACAGATAAAGTCCCTAAGAATATCAGTAAAGCTCATTTTTGTACATTCGTCTTCCTACGCCGCATGCTGCTGCAAACACGGGTCCCGAGGCAAAATAGCAGATAAAATGGGATTTGGTAAAACATTTTCAACTGAAGTAACCAAAGAGAAATATATTCATAAATGAATTAAAGACAAAACCATCAGTATGAGTAGACACTGAAAAAAACAGTTGAGCTGGAAAAAATAAAACAGAAACTGGTGGCAATATATTCATAGAGACAAGAAAAAGAGCATTTCTGATGGATACATCTGCCAGTGGATTCCTCACCTTGTGAATATCCCCTGCGCCAGCATTCCACTAAACTTTTACACCCAGCTCTCTACGCCGACGTGGACGTCATAATACCTCGGCTCCGCTCGCGACTCCGTATGACGTCACCGGAGCCATAAGAGAGCCACGTCGGCGTGATGGCGTCAGTTCCCTTTTTTCAGAGCCGTCGACGCGTAACGGTTTTCTAGCACTCTCCTGCTACTTTATAGTCTTGTAGTGGGTTACTGTTTCTGGATAAGCTATGTCTTCGACAAGAAAGTCAGGTTTTAAACCTTGTAGGGAATGTGGGGGCCACATGTCCATGACTGACCCCCACGAGGATTGTTTGTGGTGTCTTTCTTCAGATCATGATGTGGAGGACTGCTCCAGCTGTAGAAAGATGAACCCTAAGGCCCTGAAGGAGAGGGAGGCGAAACTCTTCATGGCCAAGGCGAAGAAAGAAAGAAGAGGTAGGAAAAAGGAGAAGTCGAGGCCGGAGTCGTCGACTTCACACTCTTCGAAGTTGAAGAAACATCATAAGAAGAGGAAGCATAGCTCTCGGCGCCGATCGTCGAGGAGTAAGGCTTCGAGGTCGCCGTCGCCTCTGCATCGAAGCAAGGAAGTTGTATCTCCATCTCCTTCCCCTTCTCGGATGCCTCCAGAGAAGTCACCTTTGCCGAAGCGGACTCCGGCGCGGTATCCGGCGCAGTCACCGGCGCAGTCACCGGCGCCAGTGGAGTCTCCGGCTTCTGACGCCACCCCCGGATCAGGAGGAAGAGCCTTCTCCAGTGCCAGCTGAACCTGCGGCGCCAGTTGAGGACACTTCGGCTCCGGTTCCTGGTACTCCTCGACCGGATCCAGGGTCAATCCAATTCCCGCAGTTCCCGACTCCGGGTGCGGATTCAACGTATTTCCTTAATGCGATGTATGGAATTTTTCAAAGGTCTGCCTTCCCATCCGGCGCACCATCTGGTCCCGTGGGTCCTATGGCATACACTTTGGGAGTGCCGCAGCATTATGCTCAAGCTCCTTTTATGCCCTTCTTGCCGATGGCTCCTTCATGACAGTTCCCAGCGCCGTCTGGAATTCCATCCCGGCTTCGTCTGGATCGTTTGCCTTCTTCGGAGCCTCCCTCGACGCCGATGCCAACGCCATCTGCTCCACGCCTGGCGCCGCCTACTCCTCCGGCGCCGCCAACTCCACGTTCGGTTCCGCCGACTCCGCGTACGGCGGCGCCAACGCCGGGTCCTCGGATCCATTCTTGAAGAGAGGCCCAGAGGGTTTTGGAAGAGGAGCGTTATAGGGAGGAAGTGGAATAAGGTGAGGTTGATGGCTCTTCTGATGATTTTGAAGGCATTCAGGATGCTAGTGGTCTTGATACTACTCCGGAGTGGAAGCATTCTTCTGCTAGGTCTTCACCACCACAAGAATTGGCCCCTTATCATTTGGTCATCAAAAAGGCTGCAGAGTTGCTGGACTTACAGTTACCCTCTGCTGAATATTAACCTTCGTTAATTGTAGACCCTTTGTTACCTTTTAATGAGGGTATATTCGAGCCAGTGATGGACGTTTGGCGCAAGCCTCTTTCTTCGCCTGCAGTATCCAGACAAGTGGCAAGGAGATACAGGGTGGCTCCGGGGGATCCAAAGCTTTCTTTCTTCTCACCCCTCTCAAGAGAGCCTTATGGTGCAAGCTTCATGCTCGAAGCAATCGTCAGGGGCCTTCCCTCAATCGCCAGCGGATAGGGATTCTAAGAAGACTGATCAAACAGCCAAAAAGGTCTTTTCGTCTGGAAGCATGGCTCTTAAATCGACCAATGCCACTTGTTTATTGGGGTGCTATGTTCATGCACTGATGGACTCTATGAAGTTATTAGCCCCTAAGCTGCCAGAAGAAGAGAGAGCCTCTTTTATGGAGGTGGTCACGGACACTCAAGCTGCTGCAAGGCAGGTTATTCAGACGGGTCTAGACACGGCTGATTCTGTGGCTAGGATAATGGGGTCTTCGATAGCCACTAGGAGGCAAGCTTGGCTTCGTTCTTCCGGCTTTTCTGCGGATGTTCAGGCCACGTTAATTGACTTGCCTTTTGATGGAGAGAAACTGTTTGGGGAGAAGGCCGATTCCACCTTGCAAAGGTTTAAAGATAGTAGGGTTACTGCGAAGTCTTTGTGTTTACAGACTCCTGCTAAGGGATTTGGATTCAGAAAATTTAGAGGATTTGGGTGGTCCTCTTTTTGTACCTTCCGGCAACCTCAGCAGCAGCAGCAGAATCCCCTCTATAGGTCGTATAGAGGTAGGCAAGGGGACGGAGAGGTTCTGGCCGCAACCCATCTTCATCTTCTGCCTCCTCTGCTCCCAATGAAGCTTCAGGGAAGCAGCCCTAGATCTCCCATCCTAGATCATGTGAGACATGTGGGGGGTCGGGTGTCCCACTTTCTGCGAGGTTGGAAATCGGTCACAACGGACCTTTGGGTTTTGAACCTCGTAGAGAATGGGTATGGCCTTCCCTTTCGGGAGTTTCCTCCCCCTTACCCTCCTTGCCAAGTTTTTTGTTCAGAAGACCATCTGCTTCTTCTACAGAAGGAGGTTCTTGCATTGCTTCAGAAAGGATGCGATAGAGATGGTTCCAGAGCAGGAAAGGGGTCAGGGATGCTACTCCCGGTATTTCCTTATTCCCAAGAAGGACGGCAGATTGCGTCCGATCCTGGACCTCAGAGTCTTGAATTTTTACCTGAAACAGGAGAAATTCAAGATGCTGACCCTTGCACAGGTTCTTCAAGCATTGCAGCAAGGAGACTAGATGGTGTCGATCGACTTGCAGGATGCGTATTTCCACATCCCAATCCTGAAGTCGCACAGGAAGTATCTCCGTTTTACGGTTGGGTCGCAACATTACCAGTTTGCGGTCCTTCTGTTTGGTCTTACTACTGCACCTCGAGTCTTCACGAAGGTGATGGCAGTGGTGGCTGCTCATCTCAGGAGGTTGGGGATTCCAGTGTTCCCCCTACATGGACGACTGGCTTCTGAAAGCAGAGTCCCCAGAGATGGTGCAACATCATCTGCAGGTAACATCTCAGCTATTATTCGACTTGGGTTTTTCGATCAATGTGCCCAAATCTCACCTGGTGCCCTCTCAACGCAACCTGTTCATAGGGGCGGTACTGGACACTACTGTGTGTGGAGCATTTCCTCCTCCTCGTATTCTCGACATTCAGGAGATGATCTCTTTATTCCACAATGGAGCGGTTGTTCCAGTTCTGAAGGTCCTTCGTCTGCTCGGTCTGTTCGCCTCCTGCATTCTGTTGGTCAACCATGCACGCTGGCGCATGAGGGCACTCCAGTGGTGCCTCCGCAGGCAGTGATATCAGCACAACGGAGATCTCAGGGAGTCGATCAGGATCTCCAGAGAAGCTGCAGCGGATCTATCTTGGTGGAGCGTGAGGGGCAATATGTCTCAAGGAAAGCCCTTTCATCTTCCTCCATCGGTGGCCACAGTAATAACGGATGCCTCCACCCTGGGGTGGGGTGCTCTTCTGGGGGATCTGGATATCAAGGGTATTTGGTCTCCAGAGGAAAGGTTGTTTCACATAAACCTTCTGGAATTACGGGCTATACGTTTGGCGCTCAAGGCCTTTCTCCCCTACCTTCGCGGTCAGTCGGTTCAAGTCCTGACGGACAACACTACCGCGATGTGGTATGTCAACAAGCAGGGACGAGTAGGGTCGTATCGTCTCTGCAGGGAAGCGTTACGGCTCTGGTCCTGGGCTCAGGATCATCGGATTTGCTTGATGGCGAATCATCTGGCCGGGGTGCTGAACGTACGTGCGGACAGTCTCAGTCGGCAGTTCTCCGTCGACCACAAGTGGAGGCTTCATCCGGAGGTGGTTCGTCACGTCTTTCGGATGTGGGGGTCTCCTCGTATAGACCTATTTGCCACCTGCGAGAACGCGCATTGCCCCTCATTCTGCAGTCTCCAGTATCTGATACAGGGGGCGTTGGGGGAAGCGTTTCAGTTGAGTTGGAGCTCACAACTCCTTTACGCGTTTCCTCCCATACCCTTTATTCCTCGGGTTCTGAGGAAGATTCGCCAATACCGGGCCCATGTTATTATGGTCGCTCCGGATTGGCCAAGAAGGGTGTGGTACACAGATCTACTTCACCTCTCATCGCACCCTCCGCTCCGTCTCCCTCTCAGGGCAGACCTCCTCTCGCAGTCGGAGGGGCAGGCTCTTCACCCCCACCTCCAGAGCCTGCAACTTCACGCCTGGAGATTGAACGGGGTAACCTGAGTTCTTTCTCTCTCCCGCCTGATGTGGTGGATGTTATTTTATCGGCCAGGCGACACTCCACCAAGTCCATTTACTCATATAGGTGGTCTAAGTTTGTTAAATGGTGTGGAGAGAGATCCATTGACCCTTTAAAAGCCCATCTTTCTAATGTGCTTCAGTTTGCTCTTTCCTTGGCTCAGCAGGGCTGTGCTGTGGCCACAGTCAAAGGCTATCTATCGGCTCTATCTGCTTTTCTATGTCTTCCAGATCAGCCGTCTTTATTTAAATCTCCTATTGTACTAAGATTTATCAAAGGCCTTACAAACAGGTTTCCACCTACTCCTTTTGTAATGCCACAGTGGGACCTTAATCTTGTCTTAACTTTCTTGATGGGGTCCCCTTTTGAGCCCCTTCATAGCTGTCCTTTGAGGCTATTGTCCTTTAAGACGGTCTTTCTTGTAGCCATAACCTCGGAGTGAGCTTCAAACTCTTAGTTCTAAACCCCCGTTTTTAACCTTGCATGCTGAAAGGATGGTTCTTAGGACCAGGGCTGCTTTCCTACCTAAGGTAGTTACTCCCTTTCATCTGGGGAAGTCTGTTACTCTCCCTGTGTTTTATCTGCCTCCTCATCCTTCCAAGGAGGAGGAAAGACTTCACCGACTGGACCCAAAAAGAGCTGTGAGCTTTTACATGGACAGAACGAAAGACTTTCGTTTGGACGATCAGCTCTCCGTGGGCTATGTTGGACATTCTAAAGGAAAAGCTGTGCACAAGCGTACTCTGTCCAGATGGATCATCCTAGCCATCAAGATCTGCTACGCCCTTGCTAGTAAGGTTCCACCTGAGGGTATTAGAGCTCATTCAACTAGAGCTAAATCTTCTACTTCTGCTTTGGCCAGGGGTGTTCCTGTGGCAGACATTTGTAAAGCCGCGACTTGGGCCTCCCTCCATACTTTCGCAAAGCATTATTGCTTAGACTCTGAGATGAGGAGGGAGGGCCACTTTGCGCGCTCTGTCTTGCAGGACTTTTTGGTATAGAAAGGTGGACACCCTCCTCCGGGAGTGGGACTGCTGTGGGAATCTATTCACAAGGTGAGGAATCCACTGGCAGATGTATCCATCAGAAGAACAAGTTACTTACCTTCGGTAACGCTTTTTCTGGTGGATACACTATCTGCCTGTGGATTCCTCACTGGCCCACCCGCCTCCCCATTGTCCACCTTTGTATACCTTAAAGGTTGTCTTGTTTGACATGTGTTTTACATTGTGTCTTCTTTCTATCTGGTTCACTTATAGGAAATGCTTATGTTCCTTAGCTTTCCTTTTTAGGTCTCGCTGAGACAGCGCAAGCTGTCTCTTTGAGACATTTTGTAAGTGGGTTTTCAAAAGTGCTACCCACATGGTTTTGCTGGCCTAGAGCTTGCGTGCACAATGGCATGCACGTGCACAGCTGCTCCTCTGCTCCTTGCATTCCCCCCTCCCTTCTCACCCAGCCCTTTGATGCTCTGCTCGCATCTCCCTCCTCCCTTCTCCTCCTCTTTTTTCGTCACTTGTATTCAGGCGCCTCGCATTTCCCCCCTCCCTTCTCGCCCAGCCCTTCTTGTTTTTACTGCACTTCGACCTCTGGGTAAACATCACAAATCAAAACAAACAGCTCCTTGCTCAATCCAATGAAAAACAAGCATTGGCATAGCCAATAGGTCTTACTTTTGGGACCTTAAAAGTATTTAGTTATGCAACTGTTGCATGGCTAAACACTTATAAGGTCCCAAAGGCGAGACCTATTGGCTATGCCAATGCTTGTTGTATATGTACTGTGTATATTTGTTCGAATGTTGTATACTGTGTATACTTTGAATCTGTTGTCGGTCCTCCTGTTCGCCTCGGGGCACGGAAAAAATGGTTGGAACTGACGTCATCACGCCGACATGGCTCTCTTATGGCTTCGGTGACGTCATACGGAGTCGCGAGCGGAGCCGAGGTATTATGACGTCGGCGTAGAGAGCTGGGGAAATAAGTTCAGTGGAATGCTGACGCAGGGGATATTCACAAGGTGAGGAATCCACAGGCAGATAGTGTATCCACCAGAGAAAGCGTTACCGAAGGTAAGTAACTTGTTCATCAGTTTTCTTCGGTTTCAGGTTGAAAAACAGAAGATGCCAAGCAGGACACAATCCAAGACAATCAAGCTGACATGTTATTATGGAAAGAAGCAGATAATTAGGAAAAAATATATATTTGTGAATTGCCTTCATAAATATGAGCCTTGCTTCTAAATAAAGAAATAAGAATGAAAGTAGAATATTTAGAGTGAAAACATAAAATTTAGATGACAGCGCCAAAGTAACCTAAGGCCATTTATAAGACAAGAGGGCACATAAAAAATAAGAAGTAAATAAATGCAACATTTTTCTAGAGATAGCGAAGGAAGAAATGGCAAGAACAATGGTCGACAATGTGAAAGGATTAGGGTAAATCAAGTAGAATCAAAATAGATGAGATTTTATAATGAGTAGCATCATGCAAAAAATACAAACAGACAGAATAGCATTTTTGGTGAAATCTCCAGTTCCAGGGGAATATAATCATGTTGCATTGCATGCAATATTTCTAATCATTGTATTTGAGCCACCATAATTACAAAAAAAGTGAACTGTATAATGTTTTATAATAATCTTTCATAACTGTGACCACCTGAAGATGTTGCCAAAGCTTAGACCTCTAATTTTGATTTCTAGGCAGTGGAAATAGGGTGATCAACAATCGTAGTACTAATCATTTGCATCCTTGAGTATTTGGTATATAACTCATTTTGAATCAAGAGGCAAAGAAAAAAATGGATCAACGACATGGACGGCTGAAGTGGCGGCTACAACACGTGATTACACAATGTGCAAAACTTCCATAAGGAGTTCTTCCATAAAGAGAAGCTCTTGGATATGCATGACCATAATGAACTAACACTATACACACTGAAACAAAGTGAGCGTTTTATTTAGTTAGCAGCAATACCCCCATTCTGCAGTGCCAAATCACACACAAACTAAAGCAAGGTTTTAGAGGTGTTGCAGCAATTGTTAACTGTCTCTGACTGTACACATTGGGAAATACCTTCTGCGTTTACTCTGCTGCTTGCGGCCCTTGGTTTGTAACCACTCGCTTTATGGCTTGTATGAAAATCTAAAGAATGCGGAACAAATATCCATTGCTTCAAAGACACTGCATACGTAACAAAAAAAAAACCAATGCCTACGTTATGGTATTTCACACCAAGCTATAGAAACGGCGTAGTCATCAGGCAGCCCCGGTGTACTTAACAGCTGCTTGACTGCTTTACATTTCACTGAGAAAGAGCAAGGGAACAAGCATTGCAGGGGTGCGCGCGCGCCGACAAACACGCGAGTGCTGCACGCGCAGCACCGCCAAAAGGGAAAGCAATGCAATCACGCTCCAATTGGCGCTGAAAGTTGGCAGCTGTGCACGTTCACGCTCGCATGAACGCAAGCGTTAGGCCAGCGCTGGTAGCACCTTGAAATCCCGTATACTAAATGTCTCGCCTGAGACAGCAGATGCGCTGGCTCAGGCGAGACCTAAAAAGCAGTGTATTTTTGGGGACTAGTTCGTTCCAATCACCCAAGGTGGATTCTCCCAATGACGAGCGCTATGGATGGTTAATATTGACTCATTGGTTATGTCAATGAAATTCTATGGACCATAGGGAATGGAAACAGAAATACTACCAGCCATCACAAGCATTCCACATTTCTTATGAACCCTCTCCACTTAGTAGAGTATATAGTGTAGTGCATGTTATCTGGCTAGTCCCAGTAAGGGAATGAAATCTATTTATTACCCAGGGCTGTCCAGGGTATTTCATCATTGAGCCCTGTTTCATGACTTCTAATGCGGTACACCCACTTCTGTTCACGTATAGAGAGGGCATGTGATGACTCCCTCGTAGAAGGTGCGAAAAACGGTTTATCCAACACCCTCCAATATATATCCTCCACCGTATGTCCTTTTTCCGCGTAGTGTGATGTAAGGCGTGTATTTGCCCTGGCACATCGGATGTTACTCCTATGCTCCATTATCCTCACTTTCACCTTTCTGCAAGTCATCCTCACATAAATCAGGTTGCAAGGACACTTGATTATGTAGAGGACGTAAAAGGAATTGCAATTCGTATGCACTCGTTGTTGCCAAGTATGTCGCAGGCCCACGTCCACCTCTTTAGTGTTTTTTGTTAATCTGCATACGTCACATGAACCACATCGTGTGTGGCCCGTGACTGGTGTAAGGTTTCCAACCCCACGAGGAGCTCCTCCAGCGTTGCTCTGTGCACGGGAATGTACCAATTGGTTCTTGATATTCTGGCCTCTTGTGAATGAGAATAGAGGTTTCTCAAGCCGGAGACCAGTGGAATTCAATATACGCCAATGTTTTAGGATAATGTGTTTAATCGCCGTGGAGGATGTATTAAATGTAGTGACACAGTATCGTTTTTAGCCGGTCTTTCAACTTTTTCCAAAAATGCCTCTGTTGGACAATTCCATGCTCGCTTGCGCGCCTTCCTCACCACTTGATTTGGATAGCCTCTGTCCTTAAGTTTGCCTGTAAGTAGGTTTGCCTCTTCCCTAAATTTGTCAAGTTCAGAGTAATTTCTGCAGAGCCGCAGAAACTGCCCCACAGGAAGACTTTCCCTAAGGGATTTAGGATGAAAACTCCCAAAGTGAAGTAGGCCATTCTTATCTGTGTATTTGTGATGTACTCTGGTAGACAATTTACCTTCATATGGAAAGATAACTAAATCCAAAAAAGGAAGTTCGTCCTTGGTAATGATAGTAGTGAAGTGCAGAAACTGATTTTGTCTATTCAACCATTGCATAAAATCCTTTATAGATGCATCATCACCTCCCCAAATGTGGAGGACATTATCTATAAACCGTTTCCAGACACGGATGTTCTGTGTCCAAGGATTTCCTGCATCAAAGATATATTTGTGCTCAAAGGTGGATACGTACAGACCCGCTAGATTTGGTGCGAATGCACTGCCCATTGATGTTCTATAGGTCTGTAAATAACATACCCCTTTGTACTCAAAGTAAGTTCCTTGTCAGTGCTAATTCAGCTAGATGTAAGATAAATGGTCTAGGAGTCTGATATTCCCAATCTTGTTTCAATTTGGGGAATATTGGTGTACAGGGATTCTATGTCTAACCCCATCAAATATTCCTCTTCCGGGTTGAAATCCATATCAGTGAGGAGATTAAGGACCTCAGTTGTATCCTTTAAGTATGCCCTCCTACTCTGAACCAATGGTTTGAAGAAGAAGTCACAAAATTGTGACGACTGGCTCAAGTATAGAGCCAATTGCAGCCACAATGGGTCTACCAGGGGGTGGTCCTACTACCTTATGCACTTTAGGTAAAATGTAAAATGCTGGTGTAATGGGGTCTTTATTTTGTAAAAAAAAAAACTGGCCTCATGTTCCGTTATCCAATCATTGCTAAGAGCTTCCACTACAACTGTAGCGATTTCTCTTCTTAATCCTGGAGTAGGGTCTGTAAGGAGGATCTTATAATTCCTTTCATCACTCAACAGTCTCTGGCATTACTGTTCATATACTAGATTAGTGAAGATAACTATAGCACCACCCTTATCGGCGGGCTTTATAACAAGATCATGGTTTTTTTTCAGTTCCTCTAGGGCTTCCCTTTCCTCTCTTGTAATATTTCTAAAGGGATGTGTCTGGTTTCTTCCTAGTTCCTCAATATCGTGCACCACTGCTTTTTCAAACGTTATAACTTCCTGTGGCAGTATAGACTTCATGGGGGTAAAAGTTGTTTTAGGACGAAAGTCAGTATTTCCCTTGTTAACAACTCTATCTTCATGGTCTTGAAAAAAGACCTTCAATCTCACTGATCTAAAGAAGTGAGAGAGCTCTTGGCGTACCCAAAAGCTGTCCATTGTGTTTGTAGGGACAAAGCCCAAACCTTTGTTTAACACTGTTATTTGAGCTTCCGTCAGTGGGAGATCTGTGAGGTTCATCCCTAGGTTCCCTCCCTGCTGGTACCCGGCATTGGGTCCCGTGCCATGCTCAGAGTTACTCTCTGGTTGAGATCCTCCGACTGGACCCCTAGAGTGCCTCTTTGTTTTTCCCTGCCCCGGCCCCTGCCTAAAAAAGGGGAACCAGGTGGGAATTGCTGAATGTTATTCGGGCCCTGCATAGGAGGGTATGGTTGGTACATCTGAGGCCACCCAAACCTCTGGCCTGGGTAGTTCTGATACATAGGGTTAAAGTTGAAACCCGGACCTTGGTACTGTCCTCTCCCTCTACCCCTACCCCTCCTCCTTGGTCTATTGTCAAATTCACTTCCATCACTATTAGATCTCATGGAGTCTGAACTTCTACGACCTCCCTGCAGCCCCTTCTTAGCTTCTTCCAACTTCTTCTGAGCATACTCATCTGTGATGTATGGATAGATCTTTTCTTTTGAAAATTTCTTCAGATCCTTCTGTAATTTATAGATCTTTGATTGCATTAAATAGTCCTTGTAATCTCCTATTTCTGTGTTTGTTTCCTCAAGTTTTCTCTTCTAGGTGGCCAGCACCACACTTGCCCTGAGTCCCTGCTCACTATTTTGTATCTGTATGAGCAGTGTATCTGCAATTCTTTTTGCTGTAGTTATAATAAGAACTAACCAATCTCTCGTGCATTTCCATGCAATTAATTCCCAATCCTTCCTGAAAGAAGGGTCTTCCAGGAAGATGAGCGGTTCGTTAGTTACTAATAGGCATCTAGGTGCGGCCTTCGCCCTCAAATATTCAGTGAGGATGGCCCCATGTAGGATCACTTTAACATGTGTTTTTCTAAGTTCTATTAACGTGTCCCAGCCCTTTCCTTGGGTCAAGACCTGATTAATGGCTGTCTTTCCCAAAAGTGAAGGTCCATCTAAAATTCCTTGGACTTACTCTTCATCAAAAGCAAGTCCCTGTTCAAGTGCCATGATTAGAACGGAGGTGTTCAAGCACAAAAGCACGCAATTCTGTGGAGCAAATGCTCAATTTGGTGTACCAACGGTCACCAAAAACACATCCCCTACGGCTCAGCGGCCGTGCTTCACACAGTACACACAATACAATAAAGGGGGAGAAGGATCAACCCTACCTCATCCTCCTCAGAAGTAATGCAAATACACACAAAGAGGTAGAGCAAATAACAGTCGTCCTATTTCTGTTTTACCGAATGTAGTTAACCAAGGGAGCACAACTACTTTGTAAAAGCTGCCCTCACCTGGCTGGGAAAGCTGGCGGAGCTTCAACGCCACGCGGCCATCTTGGTCGGCGGCTTTGCCACGCCCCCAATTAATGCCAATTTAATATCAAAATACAGCAATATTCAAATTGAAGATGACCAGTCAACTTTTGCATAGAGCCTACTACTATTCGGCAATGTGTCGCTGTAATCTTAGAACATTTTCATCCATTTGAGCTCAAGACATTTTTTTTGTTGTTAAAATCTGCACATTATGCGCCAGATGATGGAAAATGCAGCAAATTCATAATGATGCGGAAAAACGCTGCAGCCCTAGAATTCAGTTAAAGTAAATGTTTTGATATAACCGTTTGTTTTGCACCTTTGTAGTTACTAATATATTTCTTTTTATAGCCAAAACACCCCTCCACACTTCTCACCTATAACATTTTTAAGTTGCTAAGTGGCATTTTATCCTCTATCCCACATGATGTTTATCACTCCATTTCAAACAGTACATTTATCAAACTTTCTTTAACATTTACTTTACATACCTTCATGGCAGTTAAGCGCTGCGCTCTTTGGTACTTCCATTGTTACAGCTTCTCTTACTGTGCTGCTTAATAACATAACATTCTATACATGTTTGTAAAGAGCGTGTTTGACCAGAGGGGTCGTCTGGCACTTAAAAATGATTTATTTTTTTTGTTCCCCAAGTCAAGGGTACCAATTTAACTGACCTAAAGGAATGAAAGGCTGAGTAGACCCAGCAGAATCTGAACCTGTGACTATGAGGTCAAACACAAGTCCCTGCAGTGGATGCATAAATCACTTTGTTCTATCCTGTGATCTCTGGGTATTCCTAGTACATCAGTCCAACTTCTCACCTGACAAATGTTTTGTATGCAGAATCTTGTCCTAAGACCACTTCTGATTCCCTCCAACACCATCATGATGTCCTGAAGCACTCTCTTGTTGGTCTGCTCCTTTTCTTAGTCTAACCTTATCCTTTGCTTGCTCTCTCTTGTCATTTCTGTGCTGGTCACTTTCTGCTCATTCTTCATTTGGCCTCCATTTGTAGCTCATCTTCATCTGTCGGCAACACAGCACTGAATGTCTGGCCACTCCTTCCAGCTTTGTACACCTCTGAAAATAAGATTACCTTTCCCCTTGTTCTCTATATGCTGGTTCTCCTCTTTCCTCTGTATCTTTCCCATCACCATCGCTACCTCAGTCTTCCTCATTGCATCACCTTGCTTTTACTGTTGATCCTTCTTTCTTTCTCAAAGCACACCTCCTCTGTTGGTTCTTCTTGCTGACTTACTTGCACAAGCTTTGACAAATGTGCTCATTTCATACCTTTAAAGCCACTACATTTCACATTTCTGTGAAGTTTCCACCACTGGTGTGTTGAAGTGTTTAGTCTTAGAACAATTTTCTTATTTCCCTGCTCATGTTGAATGTGCATGTTTTGTTTGCAGCTCCTCCTTGCTAGAGTCTGAAATTGAAGAAACGTTTGTGCATGCCCAGCATTTTTTGGCGGAAGCAACTTGTTTTAATTTTGTGAATTTGTGTGCAATGAAAGGCCACCTTTCTTTGTAATTATGTTTCAGCCTTTTTAGGTCTCGCCTGACCAGCGCTTTAGCGCTGCTCTGGCGAGACTTATAGTAAGCGCGTTTTGGAAGTGCAAACAGTGGCTTTGCAGGCCTCCAACTACAGTGCATGTGACCCGTCCGGGCGCGCGCACCATTTGGAGTCCTGCAACCACTTGTTTGCTTTCACTTTAGCCGTGATTCATCGCACCATTTGGCAGCCTGCGTGCCCGCCCCCACTCCCCCTCCCACTCCGTCAGCTTCAGTGCGCGCTTGTTTTTGGCTCCCAGCAATCAGATGCGCACTCCTGCCCCAAGATTGAAGGAGCTGTAAAATGCGAAAATTTCTCGGCTTCAGAGGAGACTACGTGGGGTCTCCTGGGCGAATTACCACCTCCATGAGAGACGCTTGGTTGTCATGAGCAATGGTCCTTCTTAATTGAAGTCCATTTAAGGAGTAAACATGGAGGCGGTTTAGCTGCGGGTAGTGACGTCTGCAGAGGGCAGGCACAACAAACCATCGTTTAGCATACTGGCTGTGATCTGGAAAAAGATTTTCTAAACCTGGATGGAGCATAGTGCATATGTCTAAAATACATCTCCTCCCCGGAACTGCACGCAGCACGTGGCATTGTGTTCCATAACATATTCCCCCGTCTCCAATGACCCAGGTCATAAAAACGCTCGATATCTCCTTATAGAAGATTTATTTGTTATTACAATACAACACCATTTTACACTTCTATATAAAGCTTTTAAAGAAGGAGTACACCGTTACGTTACACACCTCTACTACAAAGGTACATTTATTTCTAACAACTCGTATATTTCACTAAAAAACACGTCCCTGTGAGCAAAACATGCCTCGGGCAGGCAAGGCATTCAGCTTAAAAGCATGTTCAAAAGTCTGCACTTCAGAGGGGTTTAAAGGACAAAGCACTATTGTTAAAAAACGTAAATGCATGCAGGTGAACCAGCGTCTGGCCTGGACGCCTCCCCATTAACATCCATGATTTTAGCGATACATTACGGAGAGGATAATGTATTTTCATCACAGTTGTAACAGTAATACGCAAGACCTTTACAACAAATTAGCAGAGACCCTTTTGGTTAGTTCCAATATGCCTATAATGCAGCTGTTTGGACTGAAAAAGACAGACTACGATCTTCTGCCCATAGCGCACTGCAACGTTCCCAGTCTAAGATCTCCTTGTTTTTATAAATTCTTGTGCATTATGTATAAAAAAGTCTACATCAAGTCTTCCCTAGGTGTATCCTCCAAAGTCATGCAGCGGGTTGTACATTCGAGATCTGAGCTATAGTAAGAACGTTTCTTTACTAGCCTCTCTCATTTACTGTGCAAGCGCCATTATTGCAGTTATTTACTGACTGACATTAAGCTCTTAAACACACTACCAAGTGTCAAAAATATCAGGTCGTACTTATGAAATTATGAAAACACTTTATTTTGTAAAATCATTTAAACACATGCAAAAGCAATGATTCAAAAAGTTTGTTCAAAGTTTAAATAAATGTCACAATATTCTACAAAGTGAAATGTTCCGTCGTCTCCACCTTATTTTTTACGTTTTGCTCATTTGGCGAGTGTGTTCTGTGGCGCTCGTACCTGCTTTCAGGCCGCCAACTACTGTGCATGTGTGCCGGGCGCGCGCACCATTTAGCAGCCTGAAAGCACTCGTTGTCTTTCACTTTCTCGGCCGCTTTGATGTTTCCGCTTCAGTGCGCTCTTGTTGTTATTCGGCCGCGACTGCTTCCACCTCCCCCCCTTTGCTCCTCAGACCGGCTGGATCTTGCAGGCTGATCTCGCTTCTTTATCAGAAATGTTATCGCTTGTTTTAATTTCAGGCTGGAACTAACGAGCCCTCTCTCCCTATCTTGTTCTCCACCCAACAATGCCCAGCCCCTTCGGACCTGGCACTGCCTCCACCCCGCCCAAAAACCCAGAACTGGTATAAATTACTCCGCTGGTGCCACCCGGAGCATGGGGGGCGCTGGGGCGGGGACTCAGTGCCCGGGCTGTCCTCGTGCCCACATCCCTAATAATGCATCCATTTGAATCAGAAGCCACAGTCCTGCAAACTGCATATCTGTCGTTTTTTTAATTTCTCCTTTCAGAGTCAATTAGCCGAGCAGTTGCCCAAATTTCTCCCCCCTTCACCCAATTTTCTGATTGTTTCTCTCTCCACGTTTTGCCCCTAACGGCAAATTACCAGCGCTATTCCCATCTACGCTGCCCTGTGTGGCAAAAAAACAACAACAAGCAGGCACACACACGTGTGTGCGCACAAACAGGCAGGCAAGCTCGCAGAAACAGACATGTCTGTTGGGGCGCGCCTTAGAGACCTGCCACAGAGGTGTTTTGAAATCCTTGCACCTGTGGACTGACTGCAGGCTGCCGGGTAAGTGTATCTAAATTGCCTTTATTCTGCTTTTAAAATTCGCATTTTGTCTCCCGGTGATCTCTCCCTGGGCTTAATTTAAAACACGAGTATTTTTTATCTGTAGTTTCTGCAGTCACATCGACCTCTGATCATTTGACAGATGTCTGCTTGGACAGGGGATGTCGTTACCAAATGCTTGCTGTTGTAGTTTGCAAAAACAATTGTTTCTGTGCATGTGTTTTCCTATTTTAAAAATGTTTTGTTTTGGTTCAACCTAATGTTGTATTCGGATGGGACCGGGGACCTTGATAGATTCTTTAGAAACATCAGAGAGTTGAGCTGGCAGGGGGTAAAAGAAGAGAAAGGGGCTCCCTAGCCAGTAACATGTTTGGATGTATTGCAGATATGAAGACTTTGTTTAGGTAATGTGGTGCCGTGATCACCTGCATGTATTAGGTCCAACTAGGTGTACATACATAAAGTAGAATAAAACATAAAAACAACGGTCGCAAATAACACACAGAGCTTTATTTACACGTGCCCGAATGCGAGAGGATAGATAATGGTGTTGCTTGAACCCTTCCTTTCCCTTGAATATTAATCAGAATATTTATAATCTGAACATGCTTGGAATAAAAAACAAGCATTTGCAATGCAATAGGTCTCGCAGTTACACGAGTTAAAGCTATTGGCATTGTAAATGACAATGCCAATAGGCATTGTTATTTGCAATGTCAATAACTCAAACTCGCGTAAATGCGAGACCTATTGCATTGCAAATGCTTGTTAAGCTTGGTAACACAATGCACACAAATATACCCCACACCATGGGTACTCATAAATATTTTCTCAGGGGGCACTAACTATAGTCTGGGAAGTGCTTGAAGGCAGAATTGATGCTGGGCCATCCCCAGGACACAGGAAGTGAAGGGAGATTATCAGGGCAGTTAAAAAACAACACCTTTTCAAAACTGAAAAATGGGAGATTAAGAAAAAAAACGAGGGAATGTATTTTCCTTATTGGCATATGTTGAAACTAATGCAATTTTAGGTAGGAGACTCCTCATATAAAGCCATTTTTAGCTTTAAAAACATCTAAAGTCTTCCACCAGAAAACAAAGTTGCTAAAAATTACAGCAAAAAACAGAACTTAGCTTTTATTTCTCTTCTGCTCTTTCCCAGAATGTCTGCAGGCCACAAGGAGAGATCGGCTGGGCCGCTAGCGGCACATGGGCCGCACTTTGAGTACCACTGCTCCACACCATGCCATGTAATTCCAGTCAGCATAATTTCACTCAACGCCACACACTTCCATGCCACACGGTTCAACTCTATACATTGACATTCCACACCACATAATTCGACAACAAACCACATAGTTGAACTCAACAACACAATTAAACCTCACATGCATCCAATCCACACCACAGAATTCCACATCATGCCACAAAATTCAACAGCACACCACATAATTAATTTCCACTACATACCACGCCAAAACACAAAATACCATTCCACATAATTACACTCCATGACACCCAGGCCCACTCTACATAATTCCAGTACATTCAATACCACATAATTACTATACACATAATTCAGCTGCATGCCATGTCACATATTTCCACTGAACAAATCCACTTCACACCACACAATTCCACAACTAGCAATTCCAATCCAACCTGCATAATTTCACTCTGCACCCCATACAGCCACTCCGCTCCAAACCAAAAGACATGGGTAAAAGACATTGTCATTTACAACGCAAACAGCTCTAACTCTCACAAATACGAGACCTATTGCATTAGGCTTGTTTGTATTATTTGTTCTTGTTGTCTAGACCCATTTTTCTGTACTTCGGTCTTCTGTCATTGATTTAAGGATACAAGGAACTAGGCATTGAACAAAGTGGTTTACGTATTGGTATGAAATCTGGGAGGCTTCTTGGTGGCAGTTGAAGCCTGTAGCCACCAGGAGCGATGTGGAAATAAGTATTCTGCTAAGGCCCATCTCTAGTACAATGGGTTCTTAAACTGTGTGAGCGTCAGGGGGTTAACCTGTATTTCTTTCTTACATCAGTCTTTGATTTCTTTTTCAGTTTTTTGGAGATCTCGATCAGCTCAAATCTGCGTTCTCTCAATTTACATTGTAATCAGGTCGCCAAGATTGATGGCCTTGGCCGGGCATGGAACTTGCAGCATTTAGACCTATCCTCCAACTGCATCGCTAGGATTGAAGGTCTAGCCTCATTGACCCAATTACGGACCTTGAATTTGTCCTGCAATATGATAACTCGAGTGGAAGGTAGGAACTTCTTTTTATGCTGACATTCTTCTATTTATGTACTTGTGAATTCAAATCTGATCATGGGCGTGCAACGTCGACCAATAAAAATGCTGATTTAAAATGAGTTTTAGAAAATCACGCAAAAACAATTGTCCGTTTCCTATTAGGCCGATTGCTATGTATTTTGTCACTTAACAGTTTTTTGCTAATTTTTTTATATTTTATTTATATTGCGAAAATACCACATTTAAGACTGGTTACAATCTCATCACATGTCACTAATGCAAGTGACTTACAGTTAAAATGAAATTATTACCGTTTCGGATTTATAATTGAAATAAAAGTGGGTGTTTGCTATGGTGTAGAATATTTTTGTCGCCATTCTATTTGACGATGTTATTAGAATTGGGACCTCGTTTTACACCTTTATTAACAAAATGTTAGTGATTTGAGCTCGTCGATGTTTACTAATTTTAAAAATGACATAGTTCAACCACATTTGTCTTGCTGCACATATTTTTAGCAAAGTCACGGTTTTGTTCTCTTCACGAACCGTGTTGTTCTACCAACATGTAACATCAGTGGTGAAGGCATTTTCAACTTATTACAATATTCTGTGGTGCCCCCAAGAGTAGGGCAACTCCCAGTGAATGCACACCGTTCAGTGTAATTGATAAATTTGACAAGTGGAATGTTTGACTGGTGCATCTGCATAAAAATAAAATGTGCGCATTCCTGTGTTTGCACGCCCAAGCACATAAAGCTAGATGTATTGCCCTTGCCATGAAGCTGATGCCGTACAGTTTTTTTTAAAACGCAGGGGTAAAGTGTAGGCATCATTTATACCTGCATCTTCTCATAGAGTTTGTGAAGTGTGTGCATTCGTAGTCCGTATGAATGTGGACAGGACAGTTGTCATACTGCTGGTAACTATATAGCATCAACCTAATGTGCTTCATCTAAAGTGCCCACGTACCTGCAAAGTTGTTTTATATTAATCTGTATTATCTTCCAGCCGACTTCAGCAATCATTGAATGTACTTTTTGTTAGCGCCAATAAGAAAGAGATGGGCTAGAAGCTTGGCAGCAGCAGTAGGAGAAACCATTCTTTTTAGGTTCAAAGATTATTGGAACTTGCAAAGCACTGACAAAACGCCCACATTTGGCTGCAGCAAGTGACCATAATAAGCCTGTGGAAGGGACTGCCTCTCCTTATTGAAGAGGCGTATTGGAGACAGGGCAGACTGGCCGTAGCGTGCACCAGGGCGTTTCCCTGTTGGACCACCAGGGTGGGGGCCTTTTTTGGACCCATGGGGGCCGTCTTTGTTACCGGGGTCGGTTTTATCGGCCCCTGAAACAAAAGCAGCTGCAGTGTTTTACTCACGCACCCCCTCCGTAAAATATAGCATTAATCGGTGTTCGACGGGTTTCCTAGACGTTTTGGCTCCTGTCACTGCACCATTGAAATCATGACCCTAGTGCCTGCAAAGTAACTGCACTTGTGATAGCTGGTTTAATAGTAAAATAACATAATAACACAATAATTAGTGCTCAGTTGACTTCCTAATTCTTTTGGCCTCTGTGCCTCTGCACCTGCTGCACAATTGAAATCATGACTCGAGGACAAATGAGGAAATCGTTTATATCTAGTAATATGTGTCCCGAAAAAGGCACAGTTGCAAATGGAATAGATAATTGTTGTGTAGCTAAACATAAACGCTTTCATAAAAAGTGCCTTTAAATGTATCCAATTCTCCAAAACAAGTTGTCACAGATGGCATAAATCAAGCATATGGTTTATATGTCAAAGTAAAACCGAAACATTGTTAAATTGTGTTGCAATGTGACTGGCTCTTTGCTGTGAAAAGATCTTATCCTGTGCTTGACAGTGAATGGGCTATAAATAGTACACATTTCCCAAGATCACCATATGTTATGCTGAGACTGAAACGCGGTTTTGCACTTTCTTCCTAAAAAGGTAGTTTCACAAATTAAATGGACTCACCCAAAAAGTGGAATTTTGCTAAAAATGTGCTAATCTTTTGTGCAGATTGTGAGAAGGTGGCCTGATATATGCTGTCCACTAGTTCTAGTGGGCACCTTGTATCAGTCCAAACAACCCCTTATGGTGATAGGTTAATGACAACCTTTATTGAAAGCTATCCTAGTGGTATCTATGAAGAGCAGCCTTCAGGCTAAGTCTTGAAGGAATGTAAAGCAGCTTGTTTTACCAGTCTATAATCTCTTGAATGACCAAATGAAAGGACAACCACACCAGGTATATACTCAAAATATATGTATTTAAGATAAGACACACCCCTCTAGTCCAATGTTCCCTCTAATTTTTTCCCTATGTGTGCGGCACTGTAAGGTCTCTGTGCTCTGCAGCCAAGGCTATGTATGCCAGTAACCCGACCGTGTGTGTGGTTGCAGCGACAAATATCCGAGCAGATTGTGTGAGTATTCATGTTAATCGCAGCGCCAGTCATGTGCTGTAATTACCATGAATACTCTCTCAGAGGCACACAATATGCCCCGCACACAGCCGGCCTTGGCGCTGGTGGCGCCCTGTATGACAACGTTAGTTGGTGCATGCCAATGACCACCCCCGCCAGTGATTCCCTCCCTATTACCCTTTAACAGTGGCCCTGATGGTCTCCATTATCACTCTCTCTCAGATGTATTTAATTCGTTTTATAACGTCTCTCATACCAGTGTGGCGTGTACTTTATATTGCACACAAATTAAAGAGAGACAATAAATCATAGGTATGTAAATCAGTGGATAAGAAATGTTACATATGATAGAGAACTGCAAGGTATAGGAGTGACGTGTCATCCATACTGATAGGCAGTATAGTTTAAGAGTGCTTTGTCTGGCGAATTACAAACTCAGAATTTAAAATGTAACACCCATGGTTAGGATTTCTCTTTAATAAGAATCACTTTGTACCCAAATGAACCCTATTTGCAACATTAGGATAATGAATGGCTGGGGAAAAAAATCATAACGCTCTAATCTATACCTTGCAGTATGCATGAAGTTCTTTGATGACAGTTAATAGATTACTGTTCTATTTTAGGTTTTTAACTTATAAATTGCAAGTAACAAAATGACCTCTCTGACATAAGTAGTAACCCCCTAACCAATTTTCATTCTTTGCACTTTGTGATCTGCATGGTACACGTTCTTTGCAGCAGGCATATTAACCCTCTGCGCTACCTTAAAACTTCCACTAGAGAAAATTCCAATCTCTAATACAACAAGTAACATTACACCTACAACAAGCCAGGACTGTTGGCTTTGTCATTGTTTTTTATTTGCATATGGTAAATAAGGTGGCTTTTTATTTTTGTACCGTCTGGGACATCAAAATAATGAGCTGGCAACCCTAATCATAAGAGGGAACGTTTGTTGCAGGATCAGCACATTATTTATTTCTTCCACCCTCGATCCCTGATTAATGCCATAACAGCAACAGTTTAACTTGTATCTGAAACCCTACGCCGCAGTCAATAACATGCTGAGTTTCTTCAAGTGTCTGGTAATCAACCCTGCATTCAGTCAACTCACTCCTCATTCTCGCCCTTGACTTTCACACTCACAGTGATCACAATTCACTCACACCATTCACCCGCTCACCCTGCACTCACAGTGATCACGCTGCACTCACAATGCATATATGCTGTTCACCCTGTACCTCACCCTGCAGTCCCAGAGCACACTACTCACCCTGCACTCATGTGACACTTCACTCACTTGTCCCCCTCACTGATCAATCTGCAATCTCACTCAAATAAGCCCATCACTAACCATGCATTCATTCGTCCTACTCTGCACTTACAGCCGCACCCAAATTCATGTGGTAACCTCACTCAACCTGCAGTCACTCCTCTTACCGTATTCACACTGTTGCATCGCTCACTGTGCACTCACATGGACACTCCTGCCACCCACACAGCGCAGAGAGTTAATGTGCCTGCTACAAAGAATGTGTACCATGCAGATCACAGAACTGAATGTGAGTAAACTATGAGTAGCGCAATAAAAAAATTAAATGTTGGTCAGAAAGGTGCTATAGAGAGATGAGGTGCATAGTTGGTGAGTGGCAGTGAGGGAATTCATGGAGAAGGAAATGGGGGAGGGGCGCCAAAAAAGACTGTTGCACCGTGTGCGACTAGTGCAAGGGCCAGCCCTGTGAGTGTTAGCCCCCGCCCCCAAGTTCAGGTCTAGTTGCGCCCCCGCATCTCGGCACCTGCTGAGCACAGCTGGCAGGACCCGGCCCACTTAAAGCCTTGGGTTTGGGGTTACTTTCTGTGTCTGACCCGGGCCACTTAAAACCTTGGGTTTGGGGTTAGTTCCTGTGTCTGTCTGCTCTCTGGCGCAGCGAGTCACAGGCATGAAGTAAATCTGTTGACACCACGGGATGGCAGATCAAAGCACGTCATGCTTGTAGTCAGGGCTTTAAGTGGGATGAAAAAAACATGGGGGGGGTCTCTCATAGGGGCTTGGCTAATGTAATTAAGGGAGTGGTTTGAAATACTTAAGCTATACTTAATATACTTAAGCTAAAAATCTGTAATTAGCATAGTGTGCTGCCCCACTGGTATTTTGCTGTGTCTGTCTATTTATCCATAAGTATAAATATAATTACACAACGAGTTACATTACACTTACAACAAGCCAGGGCTATTGGCTTTGCCAATGGTTGTAAATTGCATAAGATAAATAAGAAATAGCGATAACTTTGTTGTATATAATATTGGAAATGCTTCTGTACTTGTGGGCAAGGTTGTGGCAAAGGCTAGAGCTGCCGTCTTTCGAGCTGAGAAAGTAGCTTCTAGCCTCACGTCGCTCAACATCCGAAAAATCAAAGCTTGTAGTCTTGCTCATTTAATTTGTTAATAGAGCTCTGCACACAATCCGCACCGCTCTATTATCAAATTAAATGGAGCAAGTCTACAAGCACAACGTGTGCCTTCAGCTAATTCTGAAAGCACAAGTCCGGATTGTAGACTTCCATAGCTGCCAAGGGATTGCTATGTGTGACAATGTCATATTTTCAGTGTAAATATGAGGGACATTTCAACCACTATGAGTGACACTTTCTGGCAAACAAAATCAAGCAATGATGACGAGGGAAACATAAATATAAGCAATGACACCCAAACTCCAAGAAGAGTCGCATTATATGCCACAGGCTGTATTATTGCAAGAGAAAAAAAGCTCATCAAGAAAATCATTAGCTGACAGAGCGGTCCGCCCTGGTCCAGTACCTGCCAAGCCCCGCTAGCAGCAGTCATCATCACATCAGCCACAGCCTGTCCCTACAGGCTCTACTGACTTAGTGACACTCGGCATGCTGAGAAGTTAAGTTGACAGGCAAAACAGTGGCCCTCACATTCCTCCGACCCAAAAACAGTTAGTGTAGGTGACTAGTAACGTAGCTTAAAACTGTCAGGGAGCAGTTCCCCGCTGTAACAGGGCAGGCAGACGGCAGCTCAGAAGGTGATCAAGACTATCACCGCGCGTGCCACTAAAGCACATTTTTATTAGCATGAAAGGTAACACCGCCTCGTCATGTTGGGCAGCGGTAATAACACAGCAGAGCGCTTTACAGTAAAAGTGTCATACAACTTTGCACACATGTCACCAGTGTGGCCATCTGAATGTACTGAGGCGCCGGTGACCAGATGTGTGTGCAAAACAGCATACACAAACATGAAGGTCACGGGGGCCGTCTCAACTGGGGATTATACATGCACACATTCATATACAATATTTTCATATAGATATGCAAAGTAATCACCGTCGATGGCGTCTGCTCTAACGCCCTCGTTCACTCTGCAGCTAATCCTCCTGCATCTATAAATAAGGCTTGTTAACAATTTTAGGTCTCGGAGATTACTTTACTGAGGCGAGCCCGATTCGAACCCACGGCAATTGGCAGGCTGTGGACACGGCGACTCATGGACTCCTCGGCAACGCCCAGCGGTAGTCTGGTTCAGCTGTAAGTACCTCTGGGCTGCTAAGGAACTGCTCGGGTCGGGTCGGGTCCGGTCGTGGGACCACTTTACTGTGGTGCAAGCACAGCACTGCAAGTTCACACCAGCCTCACTCACTTCTTTGCATTTCTTTTGTTGAAAGGACGCAGCTGCGGGACAGATAGTGTGCCTTTGTTAAAATAATCAGGGTTAATTGAAGCGCATGATGGGTGCTACGATTAACATGAATACTTTCGCAAAGGCTTACATTCTGTCCTGCAGCCGCGCCCTTTCAACAAAAGAAATGCAGCAAGTGCAGGAGGCACTTGCTGCTGGACTAACCTGCTGTAGTGCGCGCTTCAAATGCCACACTGCGTGCTCGAAGAGAGACCAGTGGGCGCGCGCCCACGCGCGCAGCTTACTGGGAACAATGCTCTAGTCTCTTTATGAGACTGGAGTTCGAAATACTTTGTTTACAAGTCAGCAATTATCAGTAATAGCACAAATACACGTTTGGGCCCAAGGGGCATACCAAACCATATACCAAAAAAGTGGTATAAGAACCACGACTGGAATAGACACAAGGCCTATAGCCTGTAGAATCGCTGGGACCCCAAGGAACCACCCAAGGTAGTGACACAGGGGACCCACGGGGACTGTATGCAGTGTGTAAACACAACCGCGGGTTCCCGTTATCTTCTATGGGCAATGTCGCGGTTGGAAATTTAAAGATTAGGGACACTTCTAATCGAGTCAGGACCAAACCCTTTTGGACTTAAGAAGTTCTAGGGCTAGCACCCACGAGAGCACCGGAGTACCCAGGGAAGTCGGGTGCATAGGTGTCTTTTGGTGTCGGTTCGCGTCGTCGATTTCAGTGGAAGCCTGCAAAGAACTGCTGCTGCCGTGAAGAAGAGAAGTGTCCAAAGAGATCCAAGCCTGGATCTAGGATGGAAGGAACCTGAAAGCAAAGGAGACAGAGTCTGGGTCACTAGCCAATGGCAGGATGGACCAATGCCCACAGATGTCGCGTGCTTCAGGTGAGTTGATGGGAAGTCCACGAGCCGAATTCGAGCTGTCCCACGAAGTCTGTCGAGTGCTGCGGTGTCGGCGACCAGAATTGACCCAACAAGCCTTGGCAACTGCAAGTCACTGGAATTCAGAGAAAAGAGTGCGGTGCAGACCAGCAAGGTCTGAGGGACTCACCCAGCGAGGGTAAGTCAGGGCACGTCTGGAGCAACCAGGAAAGCCCAAGTAGAAAAGAAGTTGCCTTCGTGGGGACGCGCTAGCCAACGGGCTAGTGATCGCGAAGGAGCCTAGAGCGGTCGCACTTGGAGCTGGTCCGCGGGTCACTCGTGGAGTGGAGGATAACCATCTTCGGTGCAGGAGGTGCTCAAGGCTGGGGCTACTCGGAGCCCAAAGCACAACTTCGAGGAGGACCAGAAAGATAGTGTTGCTGCAAAAGTTCACGGTGTCCAGGGGTCACGGTTCCACGTCACCCACGATAGCCACGGGTCTCAGCTTTGCTGTGGACTCAGGGTAGCCTCGGGGAAGTCTGGAAATCCACCTCTGGTGATGCAAAGACTTTGGCGTCCGGCGGGAGCTTCAGCGATGCAGACCGGTCAGTTGCTCCTTTGGTGCCTGCCAAGCAGGCGAGTCACTCCTTGACCCCAAGGGAGATTTCTTAAGTCTTCTAGTCAGGATAGAACGTCGAAGGTCCAGGATATATGTTGCAGAGTTTTGTCCAGGGTAATCTAAAGTCCTAGGGACTGGATTCCTATACTTATAGTAAGTTTAGGGGATGGACTAACTCTAAGGCCCCACCTATGGGTGGGCCTGGAAAGAGGGGTGGTTTCACCCATTTCCTTTGTCCAGTTTCGCGCCAGAGCAGGGGCAGGTAGCCTCTGCAACCGGTTTGAACTGGGCTATGCACGGGGACAGCAAACGTGCCCCCAGTGCAGGACTTCAAAGCACCAGAGAGTGCTCCCGCCCAGCCCCAATACACATCTGCCTGTCTGGGGAGGTGGTGACACCTCCTTTCGACAGGAAACCTATTGTCCGTCCTAGCCTCCTCTGCCGGAGTTTCGGTCAGCAGCAGGAGGCCAGACCCGTGTCTGTGCCAGAGGCATCCATTTTGTGATGCCAGGGCTCAGGAAAGTCCTACCGGGTTTAGCCAGTGTGAACATGTCTCTCCCTCTAGAAGGGTGGAATGCTACCCCCGCCGCCAGAACTGGCGGGGGAGGAGGGGGTAGCATTCCAAAGCGTTTGACACCAAACACAACATGTTTTGATGCAGCCATTCCAAAGTTAGCGTTTACCGCGAGGTTATAATGCACTTGAGTATATGGTATGGCTGTATCACAGAACAGCCATAAGGAAGGATTTCCGAAAGCTGCAGAGGGGCTCAGCTCATGCTTAGGCACCCTCTCACATAAAACCAAGCACTGCCATCAGGATTGTCAAGGCCTGCCATAGGAGTGGTTTATAGGTTTATATGTGTCTGTATATGTGTGTGGATATAGGTAGCCTATACCACTGTTATGGTTGCAAGCACACCCTTACCCAGGCTGCAGTAGTAGACCTGTGGTGCCATTTTGGAGTGCTTCCCAGGGGTGGCATAATACATGCTGCAGCCCCTGGTAGGCCTCTGAGGTACCTATGCCCTAGGTACATAGTATACCATATACTAGGGGCTTATAAGGCACTCCAGAATCCAATTACCTAATGTACATGCAAACCATTTTAGAGAGGAAGCAGCTAGGCTGTGGGCATGATTAGCAGGGCCAAAGCCAGACTAAGGTCGAAAAACAGTGAATACCAGCAAAAAGTGGGGGTACCCATGTGAAGCAGATTCTACTCTCCTACACAGATAAAGAATGAGATACCTTTTGAGATAGCTATGTCTAAAATGAAATTTAGAAAAAGAGCACAAGCAGGCCCCCTGGAGAAAGTACACTAGATTCCTCTTTTCTATAAACGCTTTCACTTTGAAATCCTCTGAAAGCAAAATAAAGACCAGGCTCCCACGAAAACACAGCTTGACATTTGAACTCTGTATTTCGAAGGCCAGCAAATGTGACGAGATTAGAAAACGATTTAAAGGCCTGTTTACTGTAGAAAACGAGTTGGTGGAAGAATACTGTAAACATGGCTTTAGCATGGGTATTGTGTTGTAATTGCATTTGTATAGCGCTTACTACCCCTGACGAGGCGTCAAAGCGCTATTTTCAGCGAGTAGCACGCTACTCCGGGACCCATAGAGGATTAATGTTGAATTAGTATAGTGAAACATGCAAGTAAATCTTAAGTGGTGGATAGGTTAGTCAGTTATTTGGCTTCGGAAGGATAGCAGAAGGATAGAAGAGGAAAAAAGGTTTGTATTTATATAGCGCTTGTTACCCTTGATGGCGTGTTGAAGCATGCTACTCTGGAAACCCATAAAGGATTAGTGGTGAATTGGTATGTTGAAATATGAAAGTAATTTGAGTGGAGGATATTAGTCAGTTATTTTGAGTGAGAAGGATAGCGGAGGGATAGAAGGGGAAGAAAGGTTTGCATTCATATAGCACCTGTTACCTCTGATGGGTGTTGAAGCGCTTTTCTGGCAAGTAGCACGCTACTCCGGAACCCATAAAGGATTAGTGTTGAAAATTAGTATAGTGAAATATGAAGTAATTTGAGTGGTGGATATGTTATTCAGTTATTTGGATAGAGAAGGGTAGGTGGCGGGATAGAAGAGGGAAAGAGGTTTGTATTTATACAGGGCTTGCTACACCCGATGGGGTTTTGAAGCGCTTTTCCGGCGAGTAGCACGCTACTCCGGAACCCATAAGGATAAGTGTTGAATTAGTTTGGTGAAACATGAAATTAATTTGAGTGGTGGATATGTTAGTCAGTTATTTTGATTGAGAATGGTTGGGTAGGTGTAGAAAAGAGAAAAAAAGTGTGCATTTATATAGTGCTTGTAACCCTGATGGTGTGTTGAAACGCTTTGAAACCCATAAAGGATTAGTGGTGAGTTAGTATAGTGGAATATGGAATTTGAGAAGTATGTTTGGATACATTCACGTTAAGTGCTGCAAAAGTGCCTACGACCTTCATCTAGTGATGGACTCATCTGAAGGCAATGATGAGGACCAAACTGCATGCTAATACTGTGTGATCTGGGGTGGCGTGGAAGTATGAAGATGAAGTCTTATATTCCGTCCCCATTGGACATGTACTGCGCATCTAATGTTTTAAAAGGGATAGATCCGATGAATACAGTAGCGGAAACGGCTGCCATCTGAAATATCGAACATTGCCATCTACTATAATACTTAATTTTAAAACCTTTACCACACATACGCTTTTATTACAAAATTCCTTGCAAAGGCATGCATGGTAAAGGCATGCGTGGTGAAAGCATACATGAGGTAATGACTTTGTGATAATGGTTATATATGGTTTTGACCACGTCGTAATGGCTGTTTCCCTTAGCACCTCAGTTGCAGAATCCTAAAAGCAGTGGTGTCTTATTCAGGTTCTTGCTTGCCAATACCTGTTCCCTTTTGTGTATTTTTTATTTTTATTTAGGTCAAGCCTACCAGACAACGTAAGTTACCTGGTTGCATAAGACCTATGGCCATTTTACCAGGAAGTTACAGAGGGCTTAAATCCCACGCATTGCTGCCACTGGCTAACTTCGTCACCTGCAACTTGCTTGCTTCCTATTTTATGGCTTGCCTTGTCCATCTTGTGTTTATACATTCCTAGAGCACAGTCTCTTTACTTGTGTATTTCAACTGTTCATGTTTAGGGAACTACTTTTTTTTTGTTTCAGCACTCCATGAGAGTGCATGAGTTTTTCAGCTGTCTCTGTCGTGCCCTTACACCTCCCCCCCCCCCCCCCCCCCCCGCCCCCATGCTCTGTGTTGATCTCACTTGTGGGCTCTTTTCTGGTTTTGTTCTTGTTGTACATCATGAACATAAAGAATTGGGTGAGCCATTAGGTCTTGAAGGTGAGACTCATTAGCTTTGCCAATGTTCACTTCCTTTTCGTGCAGTCGCACACTATCAGCCTTTGATATACACTGAGCAAAACTGCACAAAATGTGCACAAATCAAAGACTTGTAGCCCTGAGGTGACTGGACACTGCAGAAATTTGTGCAACCTGCAGGTGGAACTTTTAACCCACAATGAGGTCCATTCAGCATTTGACACATCGAAGTTAAATGAACTGAGTACCATTAAGATTGTTAACAGTTCACCTGTCCCTTAAAGCTCCACTAAAATAAATCTACCAAGGACCACATAAAAACATTCTGGCACCTATGAGACTTCTCTCAAATTTTAAGGCACAGCCTTAATGTCCACTAACTAAGAAACAAGTCTGACTGGTGTAATGAAGAAAAAGAACCAGCGTGTAAGGATTTGCCTCTTTGTAACATCACCCCTTAAGATTTGGACAGATGCTGCTGGTTTTTCGACTGAGTGCGCACTGAGGCCTGCTAACCCGACCTGACACTTGAACGTGTATGTTTGATTGGCCTATACTCAATTGGCATAAGCTAACTTATCCATGGGTACCCCCAAGGCATGTAAGTTAGGGCGTCCCCTCAAAGACTGCAGCACTTGTGCCACCCTAGGAATGAACTTCAACTGCTCAGCCTAAAGCAAATAAAGCCAGAAAACATGGGTTACAAACCACAATGCCCATAGTAAGCCATGAGTGGAATGCATTCCCAGATCGACTTTCTGAAGTACCCAAGATGTCTTTCGCATACCAGACAGCTATGCTGTCACCTAAAAAGGGGAAGTGCAATTGAACAGGAAGACTCGGATGCTAACTTCAGTGAAAGCGAGTTGACAACCAAAAAAATCTGGCAGTCATTGAGGTGGTTATGTATTCTATCAGGCGGCTACATTTCATTGCTATGAGTATAGGAAAAGGCCTCCCTTTACTGGAAGAAAGGGAGGCCGATAATTTGCTAACTATAGAATGCTGTAATTTGTGTGAAGTGCCCTTTTTGCTGGCTCTGAATGTTGTCATGGAGTTGAGCCTTCGCACTCACTATAATCCATATTTTAAAACCTAGGTTGGTTACCGCTATGATGTGTAGTTATCCTGGGCTGGAGTATGATTTGTTTTGTCACATATGACAACAATAGGACAGATTGGAGACTATACACAATTAATCTTAAAAAATGTTGTTCAGTTGAGACATTTTCCTGCTGCATTGGCAAATATGAGGCAGAATGTTGCTGGTGTTAAGAAAAATGACACAACATTTGAGTGTACATTTTATGAAGCATTGCAGTATGAACAGAAAACTATAGGGTAAAAGGCTGCTACAGAGAAAGCACTAGAGATCAGCAATTTGTCCAGAGCAATTTGTGCTGGAGATGCAATAGTTTGAGGGGATGAGGGTGAGAAGGACAAGGGATGAGCACCTCTTGGCTCGGGGAATAGAGAATGATTGTCACCACCAGAACAATGTGTTTTTTTTTTTTTAAAGACATTCTGATGATAGGACTGTGATCACTGAGCGATCTCGGGACACCCCACAGTTTGCTGTGTATTTTTTACGACAATGCAGTAAGATAACTCAAACAAACTTCTTACATCCCTTATCCTTAAAGTTTGGCTTTGTCATTATTTTAACTTAAATAATTCCTACTTATTATTTTGTTATATGTTGATCTACTTTAACAGCACTTTATTGTCCTTGAAGCGGTTTGAAAGGCTACAATTTCTGAATAGCTTTGAGTTATAAAGCACCTTCTAACTTGGAAATGGTGATTGTTTCCCTGTTCTTAAGCATGCAGTGTGCGTTAAGTTCATTATAGACAAAGTTATTAAGGTACTCCTACCGTAAACATTTAAGCAGCTACAGGAATACCTTTGCTTGTTGGGATGGTCCATCATCATGTTTGTATTTGATCTAGTTATCAGTACATTTATTGTTTAACTGTCTTTCTTTTTCATGACTAGGACTTGAGAAACTGACGATGCTGACAAAAGTCAATCTATCTTACAATCGGATAAATGACCTAACTGGTAAGTGTGTATGGCTCAATCATGAAGGAGATGGTTTTAACTTTCTCTGTCTTTTGATTTTAAAGATATTCTACTCTTCGCTGTGTTTTTCCTGCCAAAAATGAAGATGAATTTTTGTTTCCAGGACCACCAGTGCTTGTTGACATAATTGGTAATTTGAAACTAAAGACACCTAACTGATCTTGAGCCCAAAAGATAATGATCTGTGAGGGGAAAATGTTGACTCTCTTTTAATGTCTCGACTGAGATGGTGCATGCATTCTCGCTGGCAAAACATTTTGTTTACTTACAGGGAGTTTAGAGCCCACCAATTTCTGCCCATTATTTGGCTTAATCATTGCTCTCATTTAGTTGTTTCTCTTTGGTCATCACGTGCTCGCTTCACTTCCTCTTTGTGTTGGTCCGTCCCATGGAGCATGGCGCAAGTACTGCTTCCTTGTCCAGTGTCCCATTCCTCCTGCCCTCTCCCGCATTGTTGCTGTTACTTGCTCTGTTCTTCCCACCCTCTGCTTTGTTCCTGATTGCCTCATCCCTGCCACCACCCTCCCTTCTGCGTTGTTGCTGCTTGCCCCTTCCCTCCCACCCAAATCCCCTCCCACCTTAATCTCGCATTGCTGTTGCATGCCTTCTCCCACCCCTTCCTGTGTTGCAGTTTCTGCTTCCTCCCTCTTGCGTTGTAGCTGCTTGCCCCCTCCCTCTCCTGCATTGTGCCTGCTTGCCCCATCCTCTCACACCCACTTCTGCATAGTTGCTGCTTGCCCCCTTCCTCTCACCCCCACTCCTGCATTGTTGCTGCTTGCCCCCTCCCTCCCACCCCCACTCTAGCGTTGTTGCTGCTTGCACCCTCCCACACTCCTGCATTGTTGCTGCTTGCTCCCTCCCACCTACACCTGCGTTGTTGCTGCTTGCACCCTCCCACCTACACTCCTGCATTGTTGCTGCTTGCTCCCTCTCTCCCACCCGCACTCCTGCATAGTTGATGCATGCCCCCTCCCTCTCACCCCCACTCCTGCATAGTTGCTGCTTGCCCCTCCCTCCCACACTCCTGCGTTGTTGCTGCTTGCCCCCTCCAACCCACACTCCTGCGTTGTTGCTGCTTGCCCCTCCAACCCACACTCCTGCGTTGTTGCTGCTTGCCCCCTCCCTCCCATCCACACTCCTGCGTTGTTGTTGCTTGCAAACACTCCTGCGTTGTTGTTGCTTGCACCATCCCTCCCACCCACACTCCTGCGTTGTTGCTGCTTGCCCCCTCCCTCCCTCCCACCCACACTCCTGCGTTGTTGCTGCTTGCTCTCTCCCTACCAACCCCACTACTGCATTGTTGCTGCTTCCCTCTCCCTTCCACCCCCAATCCTGCCTTGTTGCTGCTTGCCCCCTCCCTCCCACACTCCTGCGTTGTTGCTGCTTGCAAAACACTCCTGCGTTGTTGCTGCTTGCTCCCTCCCTCACTCCTGCGTTGTTGCTGCTTGCTCCCTCCCTCACTCCTGCGTTGTTGCTGCTTGCTCCCTCCCTCCCACCAACACTCCTGGGTTGTTTCTGCTTGCAACCCTCCCTCCCACCCACACTCTTGCGTTGTTGCTGCTTGCAACCCTCCCTCCCTCCCACCCACACTCCTGCGTTGTTGCTGCTTGCAACCCTCCCTCCCACCCACACTCCTGTGTTGTTGCTCTTTGCCACCTCCCTACCACCCCCTACTCCTGTGTTGTTGCTCTTTGCCCCCTCCCTACCACCCCCCCCCCCCCCCCACTCCTGCATTGTTGCTGGAAAACCGACACTGAAGCCATTCTTTGTTGGGAGTGTCAGTCAATAGCCATCAATCAATCATGGGTTTGTTAAAGCGCGACTACTCACCCGTAAGGGTCTCAAGGCACTGGGATGGGGGTGGGGGGTATGGGAGGCGCAGCATCCTGTCCATCAAGAAGGACGTCTATCGAAGAGCCATGTTTTGAGGTCCCTCGTGAAGTTAGGGAGTGATGTTATCTGTCTGAGGTGGACCGGGAGGGCGTTCCAGCCTCTGGCCACGAGGAAGGAGAAGGAGCTGCCTCCGGATCTGGGAACCTCCTGGTGCGAGGGACCACCGTGTGGGAGAGCTGGGCTGATCGTTGGGTGCTTTGGGGTGCATGTAATGTGAGGCGGCTGTTCAGGTACGCTGGTCCGGTGTTGTAGAGGGCATTGTGTGCGTGTGTGAGGATCTTGAAGGTGATTCTTGCCTCAATGGGGAGCCAGTGGAGTGTGTGCAGGTGCTCTGTGATGTGGCAGTGTCGTGGCAGGTTGAGGATTAGTCTGGTGGCTGTGTTCTGGATGGTTTGAGACTTGCAGGTGAGGTTTTTGTTGATTCTGGCATAGAGTGCATTGCCGTAGTCAAGTCTGCTGGGGATGAGGGCGTGAGTGACGGTCTGTCTATGTTCGAGGAGGATCCATTTGAAGGTCTTGCGGAGGAGGCAGAGGGTGTGGAAGGATGGATGTGACGGAGTTGATCTGGCGGTCCATTTTGAGTTCGCAATGCAGGATGATTCCGAGGTTGCATGCGTGGTCCATGGTGGTGGGCAGGCTTCCGAGGGTGGGGGGGCCACCAGGTGTCGTTCCAGTCGTCAGGGTGTGAGCCCATGATGAGTACTTCTTTTTTTGTCCGTGTTTAGTTGTAGACAGCTGCTCTTCATCCATTTGGTGACTGCTTCCATGCCTTCTTGAAAGTTGTGTTTGGCTGCGTTGGGAGAGGACGAGTTGGGTGTCGTCTGCATATGAAACAATGTTGAGTCTATGGGTTCTGACAATGGGGGCGAGCGGAGCCATGTAGATGTTGAACAACGTGGGGCTGAGGGATGATCCTTGGGGGACTCCGCAGGTGGTCAGTGTATGGTCTGAGAAGAAGGGAGGGAGTCTGACCTGCTGTGTTCTGCTGGAAAAGAATGAGCGGATCCAGTCTAGGGCCTTGTCCCGGATCCCTGCGTCGTGAAGTCCGCGTGTTAGGGTGTGGTCAGAGACTGTGTCAAAGGCTGCTGAAAGGTCGAGGAGGATGAGGGCTACTGTCTCTCCTCTGTCCTGGAGGAAGCGGATGTCGTCTGTTGCGGCGAGGAGAGCTGGTTCCATGCTGTGGTTCTTTCTGAAGCCAGTGTTGCAGGGATTCTGCTTTTGCACAGAACTATGCGCAGGAGACCAGGACCTCAGAGAATTGTGGTGTACCAGAAAACTCCCCTCAGAACCCCTAATCCGACTAGCTTAGTATCCCATTCGTTAGCCTAGATCTAGCTAGGCGGTCCCCAATGTATAGACAAACCAGAACAAGCGACTTAGATATTTCTCAGGAGTGGTGGGAATCCGAAATACCTGTTCGTATCTATTTATTAGTCCACAACATAATAATACAGACACGGTAAAATTTAAAGAGTTTATTTTATAAACCTCGCGTCCTAAGATGCAGTACTTTGGCTAACACTAGCAGACTAACAGTACAGATCAGAACCATAAGCATTATTACAATACCATACAAAATGAAAGGAGCAATCATACTAATAGTGACAGTGGTATACAGCCACACTCCTTTCTCTAGAATCTAACATATTATTATTATTAGACTATTAGAAGGTCTATGAGTAAAATACACAAAGCTAACGGTATCCCACTAAGACAGCACCGGATTTAAGAGTAACTCAATATATCTATTGGTGAAAGATTTCGTTCACCATAAGTGTGCAATTTTGGTTAGCACTCAGCTTGTATAATTTAAATAAGTCCAAATCATTAAGGTTGTTCTTTTTCAAAAAACTTCTTCTTTATTATGCAGTTTATCATGCAATCTTTAAAACTTCCAAAAACAGCCAAAGCAGCCGACGCGTTTCGCCCACCTTTGGACTTCTTCAGGGCAAAAACAGTGGGTTGAATGTCATCATCTTTAGGTTCTCTTTTACTTTCTTCAGAAACCTTACTACTTCAATTTGTAGTATATCACAGATTAGTATTAAAGTCCTTTTTTAAAAAAGTTTTTTTGATGCGATGTAGAAAGGTTCAATATCCGGTGACATCAGTATTGTGAATTAGTGTGATGATGGGTCTATACGATAACTCCTCCAAAGGAAGGCACCGACCCCGTCTGGTAGGCTGCTACCAGACGGGTCGGTGCCTTCCTTTACTCGTAACTGGATACTGAATCGGGTATCTCAGAACAGGATATACTCGCCCTCATTATTGGAGGAGTTATCGTATAGACCCATCATCACACTAATTCACAATACTGATGTCACCGGACTTGAATACTAATCTGGGATATCCTACAAATTGAAGTAGTAAGGTTTCTGAAGAAAGTAAAAGAGAACCTAAAGATGATGACATTCAACCCACTGTTTTTGCCCTGAAGAAGTCCAAAGGTGGGCGAAACGCGTCGGCTGCTTTGGCTGTTTTTGGAAGTTTTAAAGATTGCATGATAAACTGCATAATAAAGAAGAAGTTTTTTGAAAAAGAACAACCTTAATGATTTGGACTTATTTAAATTATACAAGCTGAGTGGTGCATTTGGTGCTGTTTTCTTACTATTAGAAGGTCTCTTAGGGTAACAGGGGGGGGGGACCCCATACCGTATAGATCAGCTTAGTAGAATCACATCAAAGGATCAGCTCTCTCATGCATCAGCTCTTCTGTTCGAATGCCTGTAAAACCAAACTGTTCTGCAATATTAAAGACGCTTGTCCTTCAGATATTGGCAGCTGTATGTATGATATGTCTAAAAAGTGGTACGATCAATCTAATCACAACACTCTGTACCTTCTAGTGACCCAGACTCGTTCTTTGCATGATGTACAGACCAAGGACACATTTCACTGTTAAGAATGTGAAACAACAGTTTGTTATCCTGTAAGGCAAAGTCGAGTCAGCATTTCTAAAATGAATAGCACATAACAACAGTGTCGTGTGCAGCGCAGCAGAAACGACAAGCTGGCTTGCTAACAATTATTTTGGTTATGCTAACTTAGTGTTGTAAATAGGGCGTGGCTTAATCCATTTTACACCCCCCCATGATCGGAGCACTGACCAATAGGGATACACTTATCAAGAACGCAGAGTTCAAGTGATATAGAACGGAACCGCGGCCTGAACTATAAGTCCATATAAGGTAAGCGTAAAGTCCGAGAATAAAAAAAAATCGTCAAAAAGAAAAAAAAAGAGAAACGATGTCTTTAAAAAATTTTGTAAAAATTTCGATGAATAATTAACAGGCCTGGATGCATCCTGGAGTGACAATGTCAATCAGTCAATCCATAAAGGTATAAGCACCGTAAGTTGCAACAGCTTCCAAGAGGAAATAATTGGAGCGGTCCGCAAAAGTATCTGCCATCCAATTTAACAAGGGAAAGGAACACACGTGTTCATCAATTATCGGAGCATCAAGCACCATGATAGGACAACTGTCAGCATCCTCGATATAACTCCTTTCAAGGAATTCAATAGCCGCCTCTCCGATATCCCAGTTACCAAGGACTCCGTGTGATGCACCCAAAGCCATAAACCCGACACCAGAACAATCAAATTCATGAGCCACTAAGGGACACATTAGTTCATCAAAATCCGGGTCAGGTGACGCCAAGTTTGACAGGCACAAGTCCAGAGCCCATTGGAAGGGACAATCTAGGCAATGAAAGACAGGTTGCACACACGTAAAAAAGGGAAACCGGAAAGACCATCCATACTTGACGCTTAATACCGCCAGCGGTAAGGCGCCGTAGTAATCAAGCATACGGCTACGAAGATGGAGCAAGCGGAGCATGCTGTCTTGCAACTCCTGGTGTGCAGCCATATCGAAGTGCGCAAATCAACAAGAGGATCCCAGCCACCAAAGCGAGGAGCAAGGGGAACCCTCCGAAGACACTTGAAAAAATAGAATGTAAAAATGCGGGGATCACACCAAAAACAGTCTGGAAAGATGTCACGAGGCCCGAGCCCACAATTTTAAAAAAATGAACAAGGCCAGTCGTAGACGAAGCATTAAAGATAGTTTGAATCAAGGTTCCAAAATGGAGAGGGAGGTCAGTATTTAAAAGAGCTTGTACCTCAGTGCGTGTGTTCGCCACATTAAGAAGAAATGTTTCACCGGACGAAGTCAACGCAACCTCTTTTTTAGACAAAAGAGCCCTTATTCTGCTCATCCTATTGAACTCTGCGTTCAAGGTTGGAATCGCTGGCCAGATGGATATATCGAGTCGGCCTTGCGGGGGTGGGAAAAGGACGTTATTACTGCAAACTACTTTTTGCGAAACAGTGACTATGTAAGGAATACCCACTAGCATCCCACAGCAAGCTTCACTGTTTAAAAGCAAATAACTACCGTTGGCAAGCAGCTTAATAGAAGAAGTTATAACTGGCATTGGAATCCCCTTTAGGACACAAGCTAAATTAGGAGCGTGTATATTGCAAGCGCCATGTAATTGTATATGTCTACAAACCACAGAGTGTTCAGGAGCGGAAGAGCATTCTTCACCTTTTAAGTAAACCTCCTTGCCATCCCTTACGCATCTGTAAGTGAACGGAAGTGACCAAACTTCGTGTAGGAACGCATCACCAACTTGTTCATATGTGCCAATGGCATAATGCTTCATGCACGAACTAAATTTGAACAAACTAAAAGGTAAAGTGACTAATCTGTGTATAAGCCACACGGCTGAATTCAACTCCGCAACAGAAAAAGGTAAAGGCTCTAATTTTTCAATGTGCAGCAATGCGTAAGTTGCGTCTTTCATGGACATGAACTGCTGTTTTGCTGTCAAATTAAAAGGAAGGAACAGCGATGAAATATTCATGTAATCCCAAGGGACTTTCCCTGCCTTTAACGTTTGTAATGTCCATGCAAACTGCATAATTGAACGCAACTGATTTTGCCCATGATACAACACAGCTACATCATCTTGCACAATGTCTACGACAGAAGAAACAATATTATCTAATGTATAAATTCTAGAAGACAAAGTCTTAATACTATTATCTATCACAGCCAATACTTTTTCCATATTGGCCTGTTCAATAGCACGTAATCTAGAAGCAGCTTCAATTTGCGACAATTTCCAAATTTCATTGTAAATAGCATAAGCCCATCGTTTAGACCTGCCATTTGCAGGACCCTTAATAAAATCATTCAAATCTATTTTGTCATTTAATCGTGATAAATGAAGCTTAACTGAATTTAACGTGGAATGTTGCAGCCATGACTGACATAACTTACCTACAGAGTAGGTAGTCACCGTGTGTGAAGATGTGAAACGAGGGTCAACCCTAAGTTGTGTATACCCTGGAGCCAAATCCAGAAACCGACGTTGACAGGAATCTGAGCTTGTTTGCCATACCAACCAACCCTCAGGATTCAATGTTGAAATATTGAAGGTGCCATTGGAAACAAGGGACTGCAACATAGTAAGGGACAGATCTGAGTGATTTTCCCAACCAGGATAAGAGGATAAGCACCCAGATCAGGGATCGAGGGGGAAATAAATTTTTTAGATATAGCCAATCCAAAACAGGTGGTCTGAAAAATAGACAAATTTAAAAATAATATATGGTTTGGGATAAGACAGGCACGATGCAAAGCCTCCGTTGCCTGTACCTGCCACGGTTTAGTTCCCCAAACCGATTTAAGATCGATAGTAGCTTTCCATACGTCATAACCTCCAATAGACAATTTATCCATAAAGGATTTGGAATATAATCATTTTGTGTGTGTCAATCTAACCTTAGAAGTGGGTTCTACCGCCACCTTAAAATAAAAAGAAGCAGGGTCTGACACACTAAAATCCGAAAAATATGTGAATTTTTTCAATAAAGTAGCAGAGCTGCCAGTCATAGGGACAGGACAATGTTCCCATTGAGTGAAATTAACAAAATTTCGAAAAGTATTTGCTCTGTGTAGGAAATGTGTGCCATAATGTTGAAAACAAAATTGTTCATCGTAGTTTGCAGTATTTAAATACAGTTCTTCAGCATCAAATGCAGCATAATATTTTAAATCAGAAAACAGTGCTTCTATTGCTTGTACATCCCAATCATCTGAGCGGATGTTTTGTTTAACTACATCACCCATAGAAATACGAAAAATTGTTGGCACATTAATAACTTCGGTGGGACCATGAATTTGAAAGTTCACTGCATCCCAAGCAATCCCATCACGTACAGGCCAGGCGGTGATGTTCACAAACGTTTGGTACCTTTTCATGATGTGTGATGAGGAATGGGGGGCCAAAGTTCCATTAATTAATTCAATTGAAGAACGCTCATTCAGGTAGTGTCCATTGATAAGTCTAAAAAACACTACCACAAAGCCAATTGTCCTGAATAAAAAAAATACAAATCAGCACCAGCCAGATGTAAGTCCAAGGTGCAACCAAAAAATGTCTCTTGAACCAGGCAAAAAATATAGAAATTTTGGAAGGGGCAGTGGAAGTCAATGATTCAGTTTCAAAGGAAGAATGGGACTGGGTAAGTGTTGTTGTAAAGAAATAGGGGCAAAGCGACTTCTGCAGGATAAGCATACTCAGGATCTTCAGGCAAACCACCAGCAGTAGGTGGCACAGGCTGATCAGAAACTGTAAGCATCTCAATAAAAACCTCAGGCACGATGATAGAGGGTGGCATCACAACAGAGTTTCTCAGCATTGAAGGGCAGGAAACCGAAGGTGTCATACTATGGAGAATCGGCCACCCTGTGTAGCTTGACATTCTCAATTGAAATGTACCTGTTACCCTTGCGACCAGGAAGTGGGGGTAAAACAACTGTACGTGTACCCAATACTCCAAGCACCGGGACTGGTGCACGATAAGAGGGGCCAAACTCTTTCTTGTTCTCCACCTTCTCACGGACCAGGTCACCAACACGAGGTAGGCAGCCGACTACCGGAATCAGGAGCGCTTCTTCAGATGTAGAGGGCACGTGTTCCTTTGCCAGAGTGTCTCTTGCTTCTTGTAGATTCTGCAATACAGCACAGTGGTCATCTAGGTCAAAAGGCGCGGCAGCCGCCGCCATGTCTAGACCGTCAAGGTCCGGAACAAACATTCTCACTCCAAAGAGCATCATGTACGGGGTTCGCCCACCCAGAGACCTTCTAGGGAGTTTATTAAGTGCACGTTGGACGTCATACAAGTGGGCAAGCCAGTTCCGGCCTGTACCTAACACCTTGGCTGTCAACGATTGCTTTAGGTCACGGTTCATCCCTTCCACAACACTATTGCCCTCAGGCCGGTATGGAGACGAAAATTAAACTTGGACCCCCAAACTTCTCATTGCTTCTTTGTACGCCTTAGAGGCGAACGCCGGGCCCTGATCAGAGTGAAGGGTACCACATGCAAAACTCCCTATAAAGACACGCAATGCTTTGATGACAGTCCTGGCATCAGCACTCCTTTGTGGCCACACCCACAGAAAACGTGTGCACGAATCCACTGCAACCAAGATGTACTTGTACGCAGTATCAGAGGTAAAAGGACCGCAGTGATCTAAATAAACACACGCAAGTGGTTGATTAGATATATGCAGCTGCGTTTGAGGTGGACGCGCTACAGAAGAAGGTTTAATCTGCTGGCAAATGTCACAACTAAGTACATAAGCCCGCGCTTGTTTATACAAACCGTACCACCAGTAACGCTGCTGTAAAAGAGACACAGTTGCTGACACTCCAGCATGCGCAGACGCAACACCTTCGTGGGCAGCCGTTATCAAATTTGGTCTGCAGTCCGCGTTGGGAATTAATCTATCACCAACGTCGTTAATCCTCACTAACGGGACGTTATCAGGACTTAAGTGATAATGGTATCAAGAAGGGAAACCTCTAGGGAAGTTTGTCCCTGTCTCAGAAGCAGCAATAGCTGCCAAGATGTCAGCATCAATCTTAGATTTTGATCTTGTAACTGCTGCTACTAAGTATGTTGCCACTGCTGTTTTAGCTGCCTCGTCAGCCAAACTGTTACCGACAGCATGGACACCAACTCGTTGGTGACCAAGAGTGTGAATTACATTCACAAGTGGCAGACTCCCTTTAAGTTCTGCCACTCGAGCCCAAAGCGTTTTATGCTTCACTGTGCAACCTTTGGAATTATGAAAACCATTCATAATCCAAAAAAGCAAATTGTCGTTGTAAGATTGAACACAATAGTATGAATCACTCACTATAAGAGTAGTGACCCTGTGATCAGCAAACTCAAGTGCAAGCACTAGAGCACGAAGCTCCGCCAACTGCGCGGTACAATCACCCAATGACTGCGTATGCACTGCATCAGATTGGAACTCTCCATTTACGAAAGTACCGACTACAATTGCGCAAGCCGCTGAATAAGCGTGCCTTGATCCAGTTGCGGGTTGCGCCGACCCGTCGGTGTATATGACACAATGGTATTCCTCGATAGGGCGCAATGACAGAGGAGCAGGATGAACAAAATCATACTCCAAACTCTCCTGAGTCTGCAGCGCTGCGTCAAAGATGTATTCGACGTCAGGCGAAGCTAAGGAGGTCGCCCATTGTATCCACCTTGGATGCAAAGCCTTAGAATTCGGTACACTAGCTTTAGTGACTGCTTCGAGGGCAGGAAACGGTGTTACCACTAGCATGCGCTTTCCTTGTGATAGCGCTCGTTCTTTCATGATCGCCATCTGAACTGCTGTTAAGACTTTTTCAACAGTGGAAAATCGCAGCTCAGCCGAAGTGTACAGATGAGATTTGTAAGCAATGGGGACTGTGTCGCCCTCATTGAACGTTAAGTACGTGAAACCTTCCGCGCCTGGAACAATTCTAATGACCAGGTTGGTTTGGTTGTCACGAGATCTTAAATATTTCGCTGTTAGAAGATCAGTTTGCAAAGTATACAAAGCTAATGAATGCTCTGGCAGCCAGCAAGATCTGGTAAAAGTTGGTTGTATCAAGGCATAAAGCGTCTTGATATGCTGAGCATAATCAGGAATGTAGGATCGACCGAAATTCAGAAAACCCAGCAGGGATTGGAGTTTTTTTCAGTGTCGTAGGGATACGAAGGCGTGCGCATTTCTCAAGGAATTGCGGTGCCAAGCCTCGACCCTCATTATTGAGTTCGTACCCCAAGAACAACACTGTAAACTCAGCAATGTGGGACTTCTTAAAGTTAAACTTGTAACCGAAGTCTGCAAACATAGTCACTATATTATCCACACGAGCAAGGTGTGGAAGCAACTCGTCGTCAGTCAGATAAATGTCATCAACATACGAGTATGCCTCCGGGTCTACCATCTCTAAGAGAGACACCACGCGAGCGGCAAAAACTCCAGGGCTGTTTTTATAGCCCATCGGGAGCCGTTTGAACAATTTTTGTTTGCCACCCGAGGTGAATGCTGTCCACTCATAACTAAGAGGGGCCAGGTTATGGCAATAAAAGCCATTTGATAAGTCGAGCGTAGTTTTGAAATGTTTTCTCACAAGACTATCGACGAGAGCCGAACTATGAGTATTTTGCACCGCACACGTCCGGCAATGCGAGTTTAAATGCCGGTAATCCAAAACTAGGCGGTACGACCCGTCAGGCTTCGTCACAGTGAATAAAGGATTATTCATGGGTGACACACATGTCTCAATCACTCCTTGATATTCTAATTGTTCAAGGATAGACGCGACGTGAGATCTTGCCTCGCGACGCATGGGATATTGGGGTTGAGGCTGGGGATCGGATCTCAATGGAATCTCGTGATTGGGAGAACATTTATCCCAGCCAACCTGATTACGATATAACGCAGGTGCAAGCACCTGTGCCCACTCCCCGGCTAACCTAGTAGACTCATCCGTGGGCACTGCGTGCCCAAAGGGAGGAAGTATAACTTCCTCGTCCCTTGGAGCGTCCAAAATGAAAGCTGGAGGCCAATCTTTGCCTCCGCACCATGACTTTCTTGGACTTTCTTGATGACGGAGGGTAGTACAGACATAGACGGAGTGCCGTAGCACTTCGAATAGGTCGCAGCAAAGACCTTGCCCCAATTGTCACAATCAACAAGTTCAGGGACCAGGTCCTTCGGCAAAGTAATGGTGAGTATCCTGTGTTTATCCACAGGTGTAGTGTTTGGAAACACGGCTTCTAATTGATCAAATTTTTCCGCAAGCCAGTAAGGAAATTAATCCTTACTGAGAGGTCGCTTGCCGACAACCGCATTAACCATAACAGGGCTAATCACCACCGCGTGATGGTGATCCGTCCCGTGCCCAGCATCCGCAGGTGCTCCCACCTGAACTGTGCGTGACACATACTGCACTAAAGCCCTATGGACCGTAATCAGGGCTGTGTGTAGCGTTCGTAAATCACCCACTCCCACCGTCAGGTAGCGTGGATGTGGAGTATATCCGGCCAGTACCGGCCAAGTGGCCCCTGCAATTGACAACGGGCCCATTCTCGCCGATACGACCTCATGGGGGAGGGTGCCATTAAACCAAATTGTATGCTGCCAGGCAGAAATAGGTATTTCTAGTGTCCTATATGGGGCATAAGCCGCAGGCACAGGCGTGGCTGTATATTCGTGGAACAAATTATCGTCCGTATCCACCTCCTCAAAGGTCACCCATGAGTAAAACAACTCATAAGGGTAGGTGGCATCAGCACTGACCACAAAGACCACGGCCATCCCGTCATCAGGTACCCCATAAGCCCTCAAATGAGCGCGCAGAGGAACCCTACTATGAGCGAGAATATTAACCGCCATAAGGACACCCTAAAGAGTAACAACGATATTTACAGTAGCACTTGGGCTCAAAAGTTGTAACCTTTTTAATTTTCAAGCTTGATAGAACCTTTAGTCAAAACCTAGGTAGGTTAAACCGTCACTCTTGTTTTCCGGAAACGAGAGTGAGGGTAGTTGTGGACTAAAATCAAGTACTACTAAAGCGTCTCAGACTATAAGACCAAACGTTGGGCGCCATGTTGCAGGGATTCTGCTTTTGCACAGAACTATGCGCAGGAGACCAGGACCTCAGAGAATTGTGGTGTACCAGAAAACTCCCCTCAGAACCCCTTATCCGACTAGCTTAGTATCCCATTCGTTAGCCTAGATCTAGCTAGGCGGTCCCAATGTATAGACAAACCAGAACAAGCGACTTAGATATTTCTCAGGAGTGGTGGGAATCCGAAATACCTGTTCGTATCTATTTATTAGTCCACAACATAATAATACAGACACGGTAAAGTTTAAAGAGTTTATTTTATAAACCTCGCGTCCTAAGATGCAGTACTTTGGCTAACACTAGCAGACTAACAGTACAGATCAGAACCATAAGCATTTTTACAATACCATACAAAATGAAAGGAGCAATCATACTAATAATGACAGTGGTATACACCCACACTCCTTTCTCTAGAATCTAACATATTATTATTATTATACTATTAGAAGGTCTCTTAGGCTAACAGGGGGGGGACCCTATACCGTATAGATCAGCTTAGTAGAATCACATCAAAGGATCAGCTCTCTCATGCATCAGCTCTTCTGTTCGAATGCCTGTAAAACCAAACTGTTCTGCAATATTAAAGACGCTTGTCCTTCAGATATTGGCAGCTGTATGTATGATATGTCTAAAAAGTGGTACGATCAATCTAATCACAACACTCTGTACCTTCTAGTGACCCAGACTCGTTCTTTGCATGATGTACAGACCAAGGACACATTTCACTGTTAAGAATGTGAAACAACAGTTTGTTATCCTGTAAGGCAAAGTCGAGTCAGCATTTCTAAAATGAATAACACATAACAACAGTGTTGTGTGCAGCGCAGCAGAAACGACAAGCTGGCTTGCTAACAATTATTTCGGTTATGCTAACTTAGTGTTGTAAATAGGGCGTGGCTTAATCCATCTTACACCAGTTTGGGAGGAGTCGAGGATGTTGTGCTCTTCGATGAAGGTGGCAAGTTGGCTGATGAAGGCTTTCTCAATGACTTTCGCTGGGAATGGGAGTAAGGAGATGGGTCTGTAGTTCTTGAGGTTGATGGGGTCTGCCAAGGGTTTCTTCAGGAGGGTGTTGATCTCTGGGTGCTTCCAGTCGTAGGGGAAGGAGGCGTTCGTGAGGGAGTGGTTGATGGTGTGGCGAAGCATGGGGGCGATGGTGTTGGCGGCTCGGTTGAAGATGTGGTGGGGGCAGGAGTCCATGGGGGCCCCGGAGTGGATTGCCTTCGTCTTCAGTGCATCTTCGGTGGTGAGGGCAGTCCAGCTGTCAGTCGTTGGCTTCAAGGTGTCGGGGGTGGTTGGTGAGGGATCTGAGTGTTGGCTGTCTTCGTCGAAGTTGTCGTAAATGTTCTTGATTTTGTGGTGATAGAAGGTGCTGAGTTTGTTGCAGAGGTCTTGTGAGGGAGGTATGTGTGTAGACTCGCTGATGGGTTGGGCGAACTCCTTGATGATGCTGAAGAGTTCTTTGCTATTGTGCACGTGCGTGGAGATTCTGTTTTTGATCGCTTTCTTTCTTGGATTTCTGATGAGTTGGTGGTGGGCGTTGGTGGCGCCTGTAAAGTTGTTGTGGGCTTCTGTAGATTTGGAGTTTTTCCTGGCCTTTTCGAGGTGTCCCCATGTGCATCTGTACTCCCGGAGTTCGGTGGTGAACAAGCTGGCTTTCCTGCATGTGTGTTGTTCTTCTTTTTGAGGGGGGCTATGTTGTTGGTCAGTGATCCATCTGTGCAGGGTTCGGGCTGCGGTGTTGGGGTGGTCGTTGTCCGCGATGGTTGGGGTCGAGTTGCCGAGTGAGATGGTGAGCTGGTCGTCAGTGATTTTATCCAATTTATGCGTGGGCACAGGTGCTAGGTTCGGTGGATGGTGGATATTCTGAAGGTGAAGTGGATGCAGCGATGATCTGTCCACAGGAGTTCGCTGGTGTGGCTGAAAGTGATGGAGTTTCCTGTTGTGAAGATGAGGTCGCAGATGTGTCCTGCTGAGTGCGTGGGCTCAGTCACGATCTGGCGGAGTCCTATGTTGTGCTTGTCCAGGAGGGATGTGGTATTGGGGTCTTGTTGGTTGTCGAGGTGGAAGTTGAGGTCTCCCAGCAGGGTGTAGTTGGTAGATACAATTGCCGGCGGGGTGATGCTGTCCGTGATGGAGTTGGTGAATAGTCCACAGGGCCTGGGGGGTCGGTAGAGGAGGGTTCCCCGGAGGGTGGTGGTGGGGCTGGCCTGTATCTTGAAGTGTAGGTGTTCCATCAGGTCTGTTGGCTCGTCGGAAAGTGCTTAGTCGGAGGGTGGATTTGTGGACGTGGCGATTCCCTCATCCTTCCGGGAAATCTTGTATCCTTGGGGGATGGCGATGGCAATGTCCGGTTCCGAGGTGGTGTTGGTCCAGGTTTCAGTGAAGAATGCGACGTGCTGTCGAGGAGGTCCCAGATTTCAGGGGCGTGTTTGTGGAGGGATTGGACGTTGAGGAGGATGCATTGCAGGGTCTTTGGTGCGGTTGCGTTGTCGCGGACAGGTTGTGCTGGATCCGTGGTCTTGGCGGTGCTGCAGGAGTGACGGCAGTGGGGATAACTGAACCGTTGATGTCGGCTGGTGATGCTAGCTTGCAGTTGTTGTTGCGACCTGGGTTGAGTGCGGAGAGTGGCGCTGGGTTGGAGCGTTGGCAGTTTGAAGGTCGAGGGTTCCTGGTGCTGGTCACGTTCAGGTCACGTAGGGGCGCAGACGGGCTTGCCTTTGGCCCACCTTTGGCGCCCCAGCGGTGCGGTTGCCATTAAGTAGGGGTCGGGGAGGGCTGGATAGCTGGGAGGCAGGAGCTGGGAGGGTAATCTGGCTCGGGCTGGTTGCGCTGGGCGAGAGGGGCTGCGTGGGCAGCAGCGGCGGGGAAAACGGGAAAGAGGTGCACAGAATATGGAGTGAAAACAGCGTAATAGCAAAAAGGAGGATGGAAAGTGATAAAAAGAGAGTGACCGTAAAAGGGTGAAAAACGAAGGTGAAAGGAAAGAGGTGAAAGGATAAAGCAAGCAGAAGAAACGGAGTGAGAGAAGGAGTGAGAGGTCCACTGGACCACTAGGGATGAGCGCAGGTATAGCCTGCGGGTGGAGGAGGGCCTCGAACACCAGCACTTGAGAGTGCTGCGAGGGTGGGAGAGCAATTTCACTGACAAGAACATATGGAGTGTTGCCTCTTTGTGGCCTGCAGACATTTTACTAGTTCGATGGAGGTATGAATACGCATAGTGATGGCCTGCACCCCATGGTTAAGGAGTCCATCTCTCGATATTGCCGTGCTCTCTGTGTGTGGTGGTTCAGGAGTGTTCTGGCCAAAAGAGTCAATCTATTACCTGTAAACCAGCTGCAAGACATTTCGGACTCGTCCACCCTCGCGGATTCTTTCATTGCACGCAGTTACAGCAGTGAGCAGCTAGTTACGAGAAGGCTGTCCCGGCCCCTGGGTTACCAGCCTGCTATGAAGCTGTGAATCTTTTGGGGTGTAAGGGGCCGGGGTCTTCCTCCATACTGACTGACTGACAGACACACAGTGACAGGAGCTGCACCTGTGATGCTCTCCAGTGCCTAACACCACATGCTCTCTCCTTCTTTACTCATTCTGCCTTCATGGTCATTGCAATGATGAGCGGCTGGGGCTATTGTCTTGAGCCCTCGCCCTTCCCGAGAAGTGTTCAGCCATGCTTTTTGTACAAAGCCCACTGCGAGCCGCTCAGAAGAAATACAAAATGGCTGCGATTAGAAGCAAATCAGAAAAGATCACCCTTTGTTATTTTTTCCTGCTGTCAAAGTACTAGAAAGTGAACTTGAGTGTACTACATTACGGCACTATTGCTGCAACTGATGATGTTAATAACCGGTTTCTTTGTACTGCTATATAGCACTTGCTGCTGAATAATGTGGTACAAGGAATGAAACTCATTCTTAGCTGATTAGAATCTTTTTCTCAAACTTAGAAACCGAATTTAAAGCAGGTAAAGACTGGCAAACATGTGGTCAGGCACTTACTTCACTGGTATAAATGCATTTGTTTTTGTTAACATGTAACATCAAAAGTACCTACGTGTACCAGGAACGGAATTAGGAAAATGTCTGAACAGTGGGACTACAGAAAATATTTGAGAGTTTTTGAACTGGTGCACAATACTAGAGACTTTCAGAACACAAACCTGTCTTGAGTAATGTAATGCATTTGTCAGTGAAGTGCAGTGCTTCCAGAGTTCCTCCGTCACTAATTCTACGAGGCTTTATAATTCAAGAACTCGAGTGTCTGGCGTGCCAGTGCTTGTTACTTGATGCAGTTCAAAGACTCTCCTTGAGTGTGAAGTCTGCGTGACGTTTGTGCAGGAAAGGTGGGCACCTATTTCTTGGCCTCAGGAATGTATAAAACGAAACTATGAAAACATCCAGGAGGGAAATAAGAGGACATAAAAAGAGATTTCATTTCCAAAAGTATTTGGAACTATGAGAGACAACACAGCGACCAGAAAAGGAATCTATTCATTAAGACCCAAGTCCAATCGGTGGTGAAATCCCGTCTCTCGATTATTCACCTTCTCAGGAAATGTTTGCACCTGGTTCCTCGGTAAGCACAGGTCACAGTGGCTAGGGCGTGGATACTATCACGGCTGGATTATGACAATGTTGTTTATTTGGGCATCCCAAAATATTTAATCCAGCATCTACAGGTAGTGCAACATATGGCAATCTGCTTGCTGTGCAAGCTCCCTAAGCACTCACCTGTATCACTTTTTTGTGGAAAGCTTCATTGGCTTCCAGTGCGCCAGCGAGTAATGTTCAAAGCGTTAACCTTGACACACCAAGCCCTTCGTATCTGAATGAAAGGATCAAGGCTTACAGACCTGGGCGAATGCTTCGTTCCAGTCAGGCTGGGCTGTTAACAGTACTCCACTTTAAAAAGCAGCATAGAGGGGGTTCTTCCTTTATGGTCCTGTCTGCAAGCCTGTGGAACCAGTTGCCTAGACATCCTTAAATTGATTAAGGAGATCAGTTTTAAACAAGCATTGGCATAGCCAATAGGTCTCGCTTTTGGGACCTTATAAGTGTTTTGCCAGACCTATTGGCTATGCCAGACTCTTTGTTTTACATTATGGTTGAGTGCGCCTTATCTGAAGACACCAGAACACACAAATCCGACGGAACTAAACATTGCATCTATTAGTGCAGGGTGCTCATATCAGTCAATGCTATTTTATCAATGCGAACTCTTTATCGTGTCTTTCTTCAACAAAGCCCATGCTCCGCCAATATGTCTGTCAAGAGCACCCACACTGCAGAAAATGGAGCCTTTTCTCAACAACATGCCCCTGGTAAATGTCCCTCTGACCCCCAATGTTAGGTCGTCACGCCAAGCCTCAGTTTAAAAAAAAAAAATGGAATGTTAATTGCAGTGGAAATATCAGCATTTGGGTGCACATGCAAGATAAATATGCAATGCAATATGTCTTGCATTTACGCGAGTTTAAGCTATCTGCATTGTAAATGACAATGCCTTTTATTTACATTTTAAAACCAAAAACATAAGTAAAAGTCATTGTTATTTACAATGCCAATAGCTAAAACTTACGTAAATGCGAGACCTATTGCATTGCAAAAGCCTGGGGCCTATGCTAGCTACCAGCTGGGGTGGCACCAGAGGCAGGAGGCATCTCCTGAGCAAGCCGTAGTTGCGGAAGCTGGTGACAAGTGTCAAAGGGGTTTCATTTCAGTGCGTCATTCACCAGAAGTGCAAACCGATTTGCTACAACCTAGCAGGTGAAGAAAAATGCAGTGATACCTGAAATTCAATAGTAGGGAAACCTGCATAACATAGAAAAAGGGAACCCTTCTTAATTCTATCATGGATGCGCATCTAGAAAACAATGTCATTTGGTGGTATGTATAATATTGACACACCTTGATTTCCTCTTGATTGTGCGCACAGGCCCTGCAGGCGTCCTGTCACCTGGTGTATGGCCACGTTCATCGCCATTGACTGACTGTAGAACACTGGTGAGCAGTAACTTTAGCTGAAAACCAGCTTGCATAATGAAAAACACGAATGTCACCTGAACAAAGCATGTTTGGGATGCTGTGTCAGCAGGCAGGGTGATAACTGTTGTTATGTTAGTGCTCTTAACATGTGCTCGGCACGGGGGGGGGACAGGACACCATCAAACCCACACACCCGTGTGCAGGCTGTGCTAAGCAACACCATTAAAAAACACAAAGTTATACCGAAAATTGAGAAACTAACCACACAGCACATAGTAACCCAAAGAAGAGTTTGGGTTTTTATGTTATTTTGCTAGCGGTCTCAGGGCATCCCTTGAACTATTCCCTTCCAGCCACAGATATTTCTTAATGGGAACGTGGGGAAGAAGTCTGCCGCAGTGAGTTACGGTAATGCACACGGGAAGCAAGGCACCCACGGGGGTTGGAGCCGGCGTAAGGAAGGACGCCAAGGAACACATGAGCACGAGAGTGGCGCACGGCGCCCGCAGGGAGCAACGGGGGGGGAGCAGCCAGGGTGGGTATTTAGAGGATACATGGGCTGTAAATATTTTCCATCCAGTGTCACATACAAAGGAATTGTGAGAATTACAATCTGGCTGCAGTGCCGAACTCAAGCACTGCAAATGCATTTGGAAGCAGCTCTTCGGTGAGCTTTGCAACGTTATCTGGCAAGGGAATGCTCTAAATTATGAACAAGAAGAATGGAATTCTGGGATTGACACTGCAGCTCCATCTGACTAAATATGCACTTGTGCGAGAAAAACGTGCGGTGCTGACACTACCAAAGGCGCAGTCTGTGGGGCGCAGTTGACCCCCCCCCAAGTGGTCTCTTGTTGCTACTGACAAACAGGGTCCTTACTGCTATCAAGGCCAGTGGTACTCGGCGTATCAACCTCAGGAAGATGATGGGCCGAGTGGACCCGCCGGGACTCGAAACTGGCACTATTGGGTTATACACAGATTAATAAATCCACTGGACCAAGAGTCCTGCTTTCATTTCTGCACTTCATAGATTAGACATAAAAACAATCAATGATTAAAAATCTGCATTATAACCCCAGCCCTCGGTCACAAGACTACGCTGGTACACTGAACAAAATTGCGTTATCAAGAAGTGGTGTAAGGGGCTACAGTTTAGTGAATTTATAAAGCAAACGGCCACATGAATAAAATTATTCCTCCCCCTTGGCACACATACTCAAGTTGGCTAGTAAGCCAGGGAGTCGAAGGACTAGAAATGCGTTTCGCTGATCCATGCATGAAAAGTCGAAGCAACCCTTTTCGAATATGTGACAGGCCCTTTGGGATGAGGCTGATAAAAGTGGACTGTCCCAGCAGAAATAAAACTGGGAAGCAAACCCCTGTCCGTGCTCGTGAATAGCTTGTCTACCTAAGCTACAGACCCTTCACAGTACGCTCCAGTGCACAGGAGAGGGGGCGGGAACAAAGTGAGTAGACAATGTCCTAAAGACTGCTAATGCAGGACTCCTTCCCCAATTCATTTACCTCGTTGTTCATGCAGTGCCGATCCAGCCCAGAGTTTAGAAAAGCCACATTCCGCAAGTGACTCGATTAGAAACCATTTGCAATTGTTCATCTAGAAGATTCACCAGAGTTTGCACCCATGCATATCTGTGCAATACCGTCCTTGTATAATATAGGTTAGTGTGCTCACATATGTGTACTCGTAATATGGGTAGTTACGCAGGTATAGCTCGGCTGCATTTGTAAAATTCCGTGTAACCCTCGTACACAGCTACACACTTGTATCCGACTGCGGCATGAAAGGCAGAGCCTAGCGCAGTAAATAATTGATTGGCATACACACCTGCACTTCTGTATCGTGTTTGCACCGCCGGTGCTTGGTTTGGGCTCGGACAATATCTTGCTTTTCTGTATCCGGATGGAGTGCTGTTAAACAAACCGGCTGGAAGTCAGTGTTTGCATTGATCTGAGGTTACTGTCTCCCCCCTCCCCCTACCCCGCGAGCGCGGGAGCATGCGGCCGGCGCAAGTAACAACACCGCTGGAGCCAGGTGCGGCTGCTCGGCTGTGAGCTGTTGCTAGGTGAGCAGCTCCCCCACCGCACAGACAGATGGCGCCGAGCCAATGGCAGGCTGCTGCTGACAAGTGGAGAGACGGGGCCCAGCAGTGCTGCCGTTCTTTCAGGAAAGAGACGGAGGGGGTATGGGGTGGAGGCTGAGGAGCTCGGGAGAGAGATCGAGGCAGGCCGGAGGAGGTGTGTACTAATAGACTTTGATGACTTGTAGACTCTGATGGAAAAAAATTAGACCTGGAAGAAGAGATGGCAAATAAAATGAAAGTGAGCGGCCGTGCAGCGCTTTCTGGAGCGCGCGCGCCACAAGTAAAAAAAAAAAAAAAAAAAAGCACGTGAGTGGTGCGCGCCAATGCACTTAATGACGGCTCGTAACTGTAAATCAAAAAAAAACCAAGCATTGGGCGCGCGGCCGTGAAAGTGACACGGCCGTGAAAGTGATCGCGATGCATTTAATGACCCGTGACGGAGAAAAGACAGATGGCGGTAACCGCAAGCTTGAGGCCACCAAAAGCCTGTGGTAGCACTTTCAAAAGCTGCTTACTAAATGTCCCGCAGTGCAGCACATGCGCTGGCTCAGGCGAGACCTAAAAAGCGCTGAAACCATGCCTCTTTAGTAGTTAGCGTATCGTGAACACCGCCTAGGTTCTGTTCTCTGTTTCTGCCTCTGCTGCTTAAGCGCTGGGACACTCTTGGAGTAGCTGCGCGCTATATAAATAACCTTCATGAATTTTATTCATGAAGGTAATATACAAGCATTTGTGACCACCCTCTGTGCATAAATGTTATTACTGCATAACCGCTGTGGTGCAGTGCAGCAACCTGATTCATATAAAGGGAGACACTGGAAAGGTTGTTCAAATCTTGAAAGAAAAGACTGTTGGTTCTAATCGAATAGAAATATGTTGTGATTAATCAAGTCTTGTATTTTGTTAACCTCTTCAGTGCCCATGACGAGATAGTCTCGTCATGGAGCACGGTTGAGCTGTGCCCATGACGAGACTATCTCGTCATGAACCCCACCCACTAGTGCAACGCCCGGCACAGGAGGGGGAAAGGGCGTGGCACTGAAGGGGTTAAAGAAGTGAATAGTTGGATAACATCTCATAAATAGGGCTTTCCTTTTAGGGCTTAATGTCTCGTGCAGACATTGGTATACTAAATACCCATCAGGGAGGACTGTATACAATTTTGTTTATTCAGCTGGGTACTGGGAATATACCAAAGATCTCCCACCATTTCTCCAGTGAGAGCTACATCTGGTCGCTGAAAGGCACCTGGAGCCACTGCCTAAAATATGGGTTTTAGTTAAGGGTACATAAAATGCAAATAACTTAAACGCAGCCCTTAGAGTGTCCCAGTCCTGCTCCAGAGACGGATACAGGTTTATTTCCACATGAGCTCTATAGCAAATGTAAATTTATGTGGTCCCCCACGATCAGTTTTGTCCCTTGTTTATGAATCACACTGACAAATGAGTGCCTAGTGTAGACTGCGTTTCTTATTGTCATGCAGTACACGAGATGGTACTGCTCTCATTTTGAGAGTTGGAGCATGAAGGACCAGTACCAACAATACATTTTGAAGGGCCCATGCCGACTTCATAGCTAATTACAAGTAACCATATCTTGGCAGTGACAGGCAGTCTGTACAGCCGCCAAGCACAATAATCACACTAATCAACATGTTTGCTTTAAGAAGCTAGGCACCCTTTAAACAAACAAAGAAAGAAAGATGAGAAGAGAAACAGTATTAAACCAACGAAGAATGCAAGAGAAAGGAAGGAGAGGAAGCTAGGAAGCTAGGAAGCCAGGAAGAGAAAGAAGGGAAAAGAAAAAAGGAAGCAGAGGAAGAAAAAAACGCGAGGAAGAAAGAGGAAAGAAGCAAGAGACATGAAAGGAGGACAGGAGAGGAAGAGATCAATGAGGAAGGAGGAACAAAAGAAAGACGCAGAAAGAGCCAGTAAAGAGATGGAGAAAATTATGCAAAAAGAGACAAGCAGTAAAAAAAGGAGAGAGAAAAGAAGGGGAAAGTAAAAGGTGGGGTTAGAGTATGAGAGGGGAGGAGAAAGAAGAGGATTAAGAAAGAAGAGAAACAAACAAAAACCACCAACAACACTTAACAGTGACACTCCCCCCCCCCCCCCCCCTCCTTGTACAGTCCCGCGATGTGTAGGTTGAAAGCAACCAGCACCAATGGTGCCCCCATGAACACACCAGGAGAGACACGGTCTCTGAAAACTGGCGGCACCCATAAAACAGTAGATAAAAACTGATAATGATTTTTCAGAAGGGTGTGGGCTACATGGTCCTGCATTTTCAGATTCCCAGACCTCTCAGAAATTGGTGCACTGTTCTAAAGTGCTCCATTAGCATTTGCGCAGCTGCATGTTGTTAAACCAGCTGACTGGTAATTATCATGTGCGAGATACTCACAAGTAGCATACGAGCTACTGGTAGCCCATAATGGACCTGTTGGAGACTGCATTCAGAACCATATTCTGGCCATCAGAAATGCACCTGCTGCCCTAGAGTAGAACCCCACGGAGCATGGGGAACATGGAACTTGGGAAGAAAGGACATACCTTAGGAGGAGGGTTACAGCCAGATGGAAGACACAGGGAACTCGTGAAGAACAAGCCCAGCAGATCTGCATCCCTTGGAGGACAGGCAGATTGAAGCTCCGGTGTGTGGTCTGCACATAAGTGATTCCCAGAGAAATGGAGAAGTAAAATGAATGAATGCAGTGTATGCAGGGTACAGTGCAGAGAATTGTTGTATGTGCAGGGACACAGGATGAACTGCGGCTTCAGATGCATAGCTGCGACGAGTGGAGTTGGACGGCTATATTGAGATTTGCATACATAATGCAGTGTGATTTAGTTGCACGTATAGCTCACCACGTAAGCACACTACTTTTGATGCACAGCAATCATGATTTACAGCATTTCAGATGTAGAGGTTGCACAGCATTTCAGATACATGCGTACACTTTCAATACAATGTGCAGCATGCCAGATATATTAACAGCATAATGCACAGTGTACAAATGCACAAGCGGAACACCATTCCAGACGAGTCCACACAAACACACCACAATATCATAGATGTACCAGCAGCACAATGTGGATCATCACAAAAGTACCACAAGCAAAGCACACATCCCAGATACAAAAGCAGCGTAAAGCACGATATTCCTGGTTCACTGCCAACACCGTACATTGTGTGTCAGACACTCGTGAAATTATTGATGAGCCCAGCACCAACCCATTATTAGTGCCTCCCACCTCACATATGCAAGTACATATATACATCATAGGAGCTTCCAGAGCACGCACCCAAGCTGTGATAGCAACATCCTCTTGTGAGCACAGTGCTAGTACAAGACACATGATTCCACAAGTAGTGCTACAGTGCTTTATCTCATTCACCACATAGCTGCACCAGTAGCCTGTCAGAAGGAAAGGGAGATCTGCGCTTCAGCTAGATGGGGTCTTCAACCTTTTGTTTAATAAGAGCTACTCGTATTCAATGAATATCAATGCGAGCAACTAATATTATTACTATCATTATACTAGTGACCACAGACAAGATTATATTGTTAGCTACTATACGCAAGATTGCTACAGTGATCACCTCAGGGCATCAGAGGGGGCTGCCAGCAGTAATGTAAAAAAGGCTGAGTCAGTTTAGAACACTCCAGCCACAGCTGCAATTTTAGTAATAAATCTCCCTCATGATTTATTACACAACAACTAGCTTTGAATATATTTTTGAAATTCATCCATTTTTCTCCAAACATCAGCTTATGAGTTCTGAAAATACACACATTTCTGATGGATACATATGCCAGTGGATTCCTCACCTTGTGAATATCCCCTGCGCCAGCATTCCACTTAACTTTTTTTCCCCAGCTCTCTACGTGGACGTCATAATGCTTCGGCTCCGCTCGCGACTCCGTATGACGTCACCGAAGCCATAAGAGAGCCACGTCGGTGTGATGACGTCAGTTCCCTTTTTTCCGCGCCGTCGACGCGTAACGGTTTTCCAGCACTCTCCTGCTACTTTGTAGTCTTGTAGTGGGTTACTGTTGTGAATTCACCATGTCTTCGACTAGGAAGTCAGGTTTCAAACCTTGTAGGGAATGTGGGGGCCACATGTCAATGACTGACCCCCATGAAGATTGTTTGTGGTGCCTTTCTTCTGACCACGACGTGGAGGACTGTTCCAGCTGCAGAAGAATGATCCCCAAGGCCTTGAAGGAAAGAGAGGCGAAGCTCTCCATGGCCAAGGCGAAGAAGGAAAAGAGGGGTAGGAAGAAGGAGAGATCGAGGCTGGAGCCGTCGACTTCGCACTCTTCGAAGTCGAAGAAACACCACAAGAAAAGAAAGCATAGCTTTCGGCGCCGGACTTCGAAGAGCAAGGCTTCGAGGTCGCCGTCGCCTCGACGTCGAAGTAAGGATGTTGTATCTCCTTCTCCATCTCCTAGGAAGTCTCCAGAGAGGCCACCTTCGCCGAAGCGGACTCCGGCGCGGTCCCCGGCACAGTCTCCGGCGCAGTCTCCGGCGCCAGTGGAGTCTTCTGCTTCTGACGTCGAGCAAGAGCAAGAAAAAGAGCTTTCTCCAGAGCCGGCTGATCCTGTGGCTCCTGTTGAGGACTTTTCGGCTCCGGTTCCAGGTACTCCTCGGCCGGATCCGGGATCAATCCCTTATCCGCAGTTCCCGCCTCCAGGTGCGGATTCGACGCATTTTCTTAATGCGATGTATGGGATTTTTCAACGGGCTGCCTTCCCATCCGGCGCACCATCTGGTCCCGTGGGTCCTATGGCATACACCTTGGGAGTGCCGCAGCATTATGCTCAGGCCCCATTTATGCCCTTTTTTCCGATGGCTCCTTCGTGGCAGTTTCCGGCGCCATCTGGGGATCCATCTTGGCTTCGTTTGGATCGGCCTTCTTCGGAGTCCTCCTCGACGCCGTTGCCGACTCCCTCGGCTCCATGTCTGGCGCCACCGACTCCGGCGCCTCCGACGCCGCCGACTCCACGTTCGGGTCCACCGACTCCGCGTACGGATCCGTTCAAGGAGAGAGGCCCAGAGAGTCTTAGAAGAGGAACGTTATAGGGAGGATGTGGAAGAAGGTGAGGTGGATACATCTTCAGACGACTTTGAAGGCATTCAAGATGCTAGTGGTCTTGATACAACTCCGGAGTGGGAGCCTTCTTTTAGATCTTCGCCACCGCAAGAACTAGCTCCCTATCATATAGTTATTAAGAAGGCCGCAGAGTTGCTGGACTTGCAGTTACCCTCTGCTGAATATAAACCAAACCTTCTCACTGAGGTTCTACATTCGCCAGCTTCAACTTTTGAACCCTTGTTGCCTTTTAATGAGGCTATCTTGGAGCCTGTTATGGACGTCTGGCTTAAGCCACTCTCTTCGCCGGCAGTCTCCAGACAGATGGCAAGGAGATATAGGGTGGCTCCTGGGGATCCAAGTTTTCTATCTTCCCACCCTTCTCCAGAAAACCTGGTGGTGCAGGCTTCATGCTCGAAGCATGCTTCAGGAGCCAGCCCCTCAGACTCCTGCAGATAGGGAGTCTAAGAAGGCTGATCAGGCAGCTAAAAAGACCTTTTCTTCAGGGAGCATGGCGCTTAAATCCACTAATGCCACCTGCTTACTAGGGCGCTACGTTCATGCTCTTATGGACTCTATGAAATCATTAGCCCCTAAGCTGCCAGAAGGAGATAAAGCTTCTTTTATGGAGGTGGTCACTGACACTCAGGCTGCTGCAAGGCAGGTAATTCAGTCGGCACTTGACACGGCTGATTCTGTGGCAAGGATAATGGGATCGTCGATAGCCACTAGGAGGCAAGCGTGGCTTCGTTCCTCTGGCTTCTCTACTGATGTTCAAGCCACTTTGGTAGATTTGCCTTTTGACGGAGAAAAACTGTTTGGCGAAAAGGCTGATTCCGCCTTGCAGAGGTTTAAAGAGAGCAGGGTAACGGCTAAATCTTTAGGATTACAGACTCCTGCTAAGGGATTTGGTCTTGGAAAATTCAGAGGCTTTGGGAGATCCTCATTTTGTTCCTTCCGGCAACCTCAACAGCAGCAGCAACAACAGCAGCAGAATCCCCTCTATAGGCCGTATAGAGGAAGGCAAAGGGGACGGAGAGGTTCTGGCCGCAACCCATCTTCATCTTCGGCCTCCTCTGCTCCCAATGAAGCTTCAGGGAAGCAGCCCTAGATCCCCCATCCTAGATCATGTGAGACCTGTGGGGGGTCGGGTGTCCCACTTTCTGCGAGGTTGGAAATCTGTTACAACTGACCTTTGGGTTTTAAACCTCGTGGAGACTGGGTACGCCCTTCCCTTTCAGGAGTTTCCTCCCCCTTACCCTCCTTGCCAGGGTTACTGCTCAGAAGACCATCTGCTTCTTTTGCAGAAGGAGGTTCTAGCTTTGCTTCAAAAGGGTGCGATAGAGGTGGTTCCAGAGCAGGAAAGGGGTCAGGGATGCTACTCCCGGTATTTCCTGATTCCCAAGAAGGACGGCAGATTGCGTCTGATCCTGGACCTCAGAGTCTTGAATTTTAACCTGAAGCAGGAGAAATTCAAGATGCTGACCCTTGCGCAGGTTCTCAAAGCGTTGCAGCAAGGAGACTGGATGGCGTCGATCGACTTGCAGGACGCGTACTTCCATGTCCCAATCCTGAAGTCGCACAGGAAGTATCTCCGTTTTACGGTTGGGTCGCAACACTACCAGTTTGCGGTCCTTCCGTTTGGTCTTACTACCGCACCTCGAGTCTTCACGAAGGTGATGGCGGTGGTGGCTGCCCATCTCAGGAGGTCGGGGATTCCGGTTTTCCCCTACCGGGACGACTGGCTTCTGAAGGCAGAGTCCCCAGAGATGGTGCAACATCATCTACAGGTAACATCTCAGCTGTTATTCGACTTGGGTTTTTTGATCAATGTGCCCAAATCTCACCTGGTGCTCTCTCAACGCAACCTGTTCATAGGGGCAGTACTGGACACTACTGTGTGTCGAGCATTTTCTCCTCAAAGAATTCTCGACATACAGGAAAGGATTCCTTTATTCCACAATGGAGCGGTTGTTCCAGTTCTGAAGGTCCTTCGTCTGCTCGGTCTGTTCGCTTCCTGCATTCTGTTGGTCAACCATGCACGCTGGCACATGAGGGCGCTCCAGTGGTGCCTCCGCAGGCAGTGGTATCAGCACAACGGAGATCTCAGGGAGTCGATCAGGATCTCCAGAGAAGCTGCAGCGGATCTATCTTGGTGGAGCGTGGAGGGCAATCTGTCTCAAGGAAGTCCCTTTCATCTTCCTTCACAACGATGGAGAAGTGTGGCTCAATGATTAGAGCGGCAGACCCTGATGCAGAGGTCTAGCCCGGGACCAGGGTTCAATTCCCCGCCTTGGCGGGTCTTGGGCTCAAAAAAAATTCCACAGACCTGATAATTCTCGCCACCTATTCCAATCATGGAGTCCCACTCTGCAACTCTGGGCAATAGCTTGCTTAATCTCCACAACGGCCCCCACAACGCTAAGGATGCCTGGCCTCCACGTTGGGGGTGCCCAGGAGTGGATGCCTCACAGGGAAAGCCAGGATGGGTTCCACAGCGGTATTCGTACAAGCGCCTTGAGACCCTTGCGGGTGAGTAGTGCGCTATACAAGTATCAAATTTACAGTAATAAAGGATGCCTCCACCCTGGGGTGGGGTGCTCATCTGGGGGATGTGGAGATCAAAGGTCTTTGGTCTCCAGAGGAAAGGTTGCTTCACATCAACCTTCTGGAATTGCGGGCGATTCGTTTGCCACTCAAGGCCTTCCTCCCTTCCCTTCGCGGTCAGTCTGTTCAAGTCCTGACGGACAATACTACCGCGATGTGGTATGTCAACAAGCAGGGAGGAGTGGGGTCGCATTGTCTCTGCAGAGAGGCTCTGCGTCTATGGTCCTGGGCTCAGGACCATCAGATTTGTCTAATGGCAAATCATCTGGCTGGGGTGCTGAACGTACGTGCGGATAGTCTCAGTCGGCAGTTCTCTGCCGACCACGAGTGGAGGCTCCATCCGGAGGTGGTTCGTCATGTCTTTCGGACGTGGGGGATGCCTCGGGTGGACCTATTCGCCACCCGCGAGAACGCGCACTGCCCGTCATTTTGCAGTCTCCAGTTTCCGATGCAGGGGGCGTTGGGGGACGCGTTTCAGTTGAGTTGGGGCTCGCAACTCCTTTACGCGTTTCCTCCCATACCCTTGATTCCTCGGGTTCTGAGGAAGATTCGCCAAGACCGGGCCCAAGTTATTTTGGTCGCCCCAGATTGGCCAAGAAGGGTGTGGTATACAGATCTTCTCCACCTCTCCTCGTGCCCTCCGCTCCGTCTCCCTCTTAGGGCAGACCTCCTCTCGCAGTCGGAAGGGCAGGTTCTACACCCCCACCTCCAGAGCTTACAACTTCATGCCTGGAGATTGAACGGGGCAACCTGAGTTCTTTCTCACTCCCGCCTGATGTGGTGGATGTTATTTTATCGGCCAGGCGACACTCCACCAAGTCCATTTACTCATATAGGTGGTCTAAGTTTGTTAAATGGTGTGGAGAGAGATCCATTGACCCTTTAAAAGTCCATCTTTCTGATGTGCTTCAGTTTGGTCTTTCCCTGGCTCAGCAGGGCTGTGCTGTGGCCACGGTCAAGGGCTATCTATCGGCCTTATCGGCTTTTCTATGTCTTCCTGATCAGCTGTCATTGTTTAAATCTCCTACTGTACTAAGGTTTATCAAGGGCCTTACAAACAGGTTTCCACCTACTCCTTTTGTAATGCCACAGTGGGACCTTAATCTTGTCTTAACTTTTTCTGATGGGGTCTCCGTTTGAGCCTCTTCATAGTTGTCCTTTGAGGCTGTTGTCCTTTAAGACGGTCTTTCTTGTAGCCATAACCTCGGCAAGGAGGGTGAGTGAGCTTCAAGCTCTTAGTTCTAAACCCCCGTTTTTAACATTGCATGCTGAAAGGATGGTTCTCAGGACCAGGGCTGCTTTCCTGCCTAAAGTGGTTACTCCGTTTCATTTGGGGCAGTCTATTACTCTCCCTGTTTTTTATCCGCCTCCTCATCCCTCCGAGGAGGAAGAAAGGCTTCATCGTCTGGACCCAAAAAGAGCTGTGAGCTTTTACTTGGACAGAATGAAGGACTTTCGTTTGGAGGATCAGCTCTTCGTGGGCTATGTTGGACATTCTAAAGGAAAAGCTGTGCACTAGCGCACTCTACCAAGATGGATCCTCCTTGCCATCAAGATCTGCTATGCCCTTGCTGGGAAGATCCTCCTGAGGGTATTAGAGCTCACTCTACTAGGGCCAAGTCTTCCACCTCTGCTTTGGCCAGGGGTGTTCCTCTGGCAGACATTTGTAAGGCCGCGACTTGGGCCTCCCTCCATACCTTCGCAAAGCATTATTGCTTAGACTCTGAGATGAGGAGGGAGGGCCACTTTGCGTGCTCTGTCTTGCAAGACTTTTTGGTATAGGAAGGTGGACACCCTCCTCCGGGAGGGGGACTGCTGTGGGAATCTATTCACAAGGTGAGGAATCCACTGGCAGATGTATCCATCAGAAGAACAAGTTACTTACCTTCGGTAACGCTTTTTCTGGTGGATACACTATCTGCCTGTGGATTCCTCACTGGCCCACCCGCCTCCCTGTTGTCCACCTTTGTATACCTTAAAAGATGTCTTACTTGAGATGTTCTGCTTTGTAGCTTCTTTCTTTCTGGTACATTGGTAGGAAATGCTTGTTTTCTTTAGCTTTCCTTTTGTTTATGTACTATGTATATTTGATTGTATATTGTATACTGTGTATACTTTGAATCTGTCGTTGGTCCACCTGTGCGCCTCGGAGGCACGGAAAAAATGGGTGGAACTGACGTCATCACGCCGACGTGGCTCTCTTATGGCTCCGGTGATGTCATACGGAGTCGCGAGCGGAGCCGAAGCATTATGACGTCCACGTCGGCGTAGAGAGCTGGGGAAAAAAAGTTCAGTGGAATGCTGGCGCAGGGGATATTCACTAGGTGAGGAATCCACAGGCAGATACTGTATCCACCAGAAAAAGCGTTACCGAAGGTAAGTAACTTGTCCCGAATTCACAATTTTGGCATAAGTGCTTTAATTTAACTAAGCAGAAGGTTCTAGTTTAGGAGGCTGTGATGCACACAGAAGAGCAACTTACTGGTAGCTGGAGAGCTACCAGTAGCTCACGAGTTATTTGTTGGAGAAGCCTGAGCTAGAAGTTGTAACCATGGCTTCTGAGCCAGCACACTCTGCAAGTTTGGGCCAGGTGCAGTTTGACACTTCCTCAGTGACTGGCATCAAGGACAACACATTGCACCAGCCACCTCAGTTTCCCACTTCCAGGTAAGTCTGGAGTATTTTAGACCACGAGAGACCACAGATAGCCTAGCACAGTTCTGTGTACCTGGAAGCTCCAGTGTACCTAAAAGCTACCTGGAAGCAACAATTTCCCTGTTCACAAGAGATAGACCAAGATTAGTTAACATGTTTCCCAATATGTATACTACCCATTGTACCTTCCCTTTTGTTCTCGCTGCTGTTATTGGTGTTTGGTTACAGTATGGAAAGTTTGTAATAATGTTCATTCCAGTGCTCTCCTCTGCCAACACTTTTAGTTCCCTGTCTAACTACCCCTAACGAAATGTGCTGTCAGACCCTGTTTGTATATCAATTCTTTGAGTACTCTGTGGAGCCCTCCCTTCCTTGATCAAGAAGAACCTGGAACTGGAGCAAAGTGGGGTCAATTGGATCCTACTTTTATTCACATCATTTAAATAGGAGTTGTAGATCCATTGTATAAGGTTTCAGAACCAGTTTGGGTTTGTTGTCTTTCAAATGTCATTTCCAGGATGTTCTCCAGACACTGCGTTTGTTCCAAGTGAGGGTTCGCACAACAGATAGTAATGGAGCTGGCTCCCAGGAGGAGTTCCTGGAACATGGGCACAATGAATTGTGGGTTCTCGTCATCTGGCAGTCATCAGTCTCCCTAAAACAGTTATGGGAGGCAGAGAAAAGGGCGGGCCCTGGCAAGAAACTTCCTCACATTGAACAACAGAAACCGCCATCTCGCCCCTCACCCTTCCCAAAAGCCAAATGGTAGTGCTCAAGAAAATGTATTCAACAGCCCTTTGCTAATAAAGACCTTATGGAATTTTTAAAGGTACCACTCCTCTTCACTTCACTGGCTTGGCATTCACCCCATGCCTCAGGAATGCAGGCAGTACGCTTCCATTGTTTTGTGGAAGCTGTCCTTATCCTCCATCTTGTGCCAAGCTAAACCGGGGGCACCCAAGTGTATCCCACTGGCCTAGGTACTTGGACACGCACAATATGCAGAGGTCTACTACCATACTTGTAATGTAAACTCACTGCACATGTGTTCGACATGCACATGGGATAGCAGCGCAAGGTTCTGGATTTCACTTCACAGTGGAACTTTACAAGAGTGTGGTCAAGTCATCGTTCAGTAGCCGCAACTCTGATTAACTGAGGAAATAGAATTGGTTACAGTATGGATTCAAACCACAGAGCTGCTGTCACTGCTTTATTTGATCCACTCAGGCCATGGATAGTAGTCCACTACTTATTATGATGGAACACTTGGTGCATCGTTTCAGGTCACAGAACCGGCCCTGAACCTTGTATTGTCAAGGGCAAGCACCTCCCATATTCATTGATCCTCTACTGCTTGTTACTGCTTGTGTTTGACATAATGTCTAGAAAAGTGTGCTTCATATTGGCTCCAACTGTTTTCTAAGCTTTTAGCTTGTCTAGTGGCTGACTGTAGGCTGCTGGAACATTGGTTTTGGGGGGGTTTAGAGAACTTGCCCAAGGAGAGTGTCACCACAGATAAGGAGACTTGGAAAAGTATGAATGTGGCAGAAATGTTCAAATTTGTTGAATTAGGCAATAGGATATATTGTCTTTGGGAAGGGAGAATGTTCACTGTGTAAAATTCATCTGACGATGCATGTGCACTGAAACTTTTTTGCGATATGGGTTGAGACCCAGAGCATAGTTTGGGAGTCAGGCGGTACAAAAAGAACAGATGATGGACGGAATGCTGAACGAATCAAACATTCACCCCCAGTCATAGATCTGGGTTGAATCTATCATTTTTTTACATTCCATGCCATTCCAGTTTAGACCCAGCCATATGCAAATCTGTCTTGACTCTGCTCCCCATGGAAACAGTCGAGCCCGAACTACCAGGCCGAGTCACTACTGGACCAAAATCAAGCATTCTGGGACTTGTTTCGGGGTTCACCCCTCATCAGCTAGGCTAGCTTGAATCTGATGGCGTAGAGAGCAAGGGACCACGTCTGGGCATACCCATTCCACTTAGGGCAACAAATGCAAAATGAACAGATAATTACTTAACAAGCAGACAGTAGAGAATTCACAGTGGTGGCAGTAATACGATTTGTAGGTGTTTTTACCTTCCAGAGGCCAAGATTGTAGCTTACTGACATGTCCCACCTTTTTGTAAAATATGCCTGCCTGTCCTTAAACCATCTATGTGGGACATGGATGTTGTATGTGTGCACCTTTCTCAGCGTATCGAGGATGTGTTTATGGAGACCATGTGATGCATGTGGCCTTAGTCACTGGGATCCATTTTGTATTTGCTACTTCCAAATAGTACCTATGATGGAAGCTGGGGAGAGTCTAGACTGGATATTTTTACTGAACACCTCTTCCAGGATGATCCAGGGATCCTTCCAGGATGTTCCAGGGATCCTTTGTAATGGGTCAGAATTTTGAGTGTGGAGGAGATAAGCCACTTTGAAGTTAGGAAGTTTCCCACCTCTCTTTCCTAGCCCATTGTTCTCTGGGATGGCTATCCCCTCAATCCCCCAGACTAACCATTAGATAATTGGGTGAGCCCTGTCTCTTTTGTACCCTTTCTGTGAATGTTACCTGTATGAGACACCATCTCTTCCTTAACTTCCTGCCAGCACCTTGTGCCGAAGACCTTGGCTGGATAGATCTGTGTGGAATAAGCACAAGAACAAAGTGCCCCAAAACGGCCTCAGTCTAAACTGTTAGAATACAAAACTACAGTCTGCAATTTTAGTGCAAAAATGAGGCAGAACAGCAAGTGTGTCAAGATTTCGCCGCCAGAAGCTAGCGTGTCCCCACCAGTGGGCACCAGAGATTCTTCTGCACTGTGGTTGGAGTATTTATCACCAATTACTTTTGCCAGGTTCGGCAACCGTCAACAAGATAGTTGGGTCAGGCTGCTTAGATCCTGCTTCAAGGGAGAGAGCTGACAACTGTTCAGGAGGGGTGGGAAGGTGCCTGACATGCCGTTGTCGGGCTCCGCATAGCAACGTTGTGCTATGGCAAACTTGCCGGTAAGGGATTGCTTTGGCTGGCCACCTTTTAGGTTGAGCATTCGAGACCTCTTGTATATACTTTAACATATACTTATATGTGTATGTACTTTGTGGGCTCTGGAGATGAGCCCTAAGACTTGTCTGCTTCCGCTTAGGGACTTTTTTTTCTGTTTCAACTGCCTCTTTTTAACTGTCTTGATAGAAAACAACCAGTAGAGGTCAGTAAAATACCAGAATTGCTTTCTGCTGACGGACTCTTTTTTTTTGTTTTTTCTTTTTTTTTACTGGCAACTGCCTCTATTTCGTTTTCTTGATAGAAAACGATCAGCATGTGTCAGTAAAATACCTGAATCACTTAGCATTCTCTAGATTCCAGTCCATAGAAATTGTCTTCCACGAGCACCCGTAGACAATAATATTTTTTTCAAATCTTGTATCTTCAGTGATATGACCACCGAAGACCCTGATTTTATATTAAAAACAGAGCTTTGAACTATACCATTTCCTGCTAAAAGGCAATATTTCTCTCCATATGTTCCCATACCTGGCGCGTCACGCATTTTGGTGCTTACTTTCCCTCCATGTTAAAGAACAGTAGATGTTTCAGCACCCAGGATAATGTGCTGCATAACTAAATACATCAAAGGTCCCAAAGGCGGCACCAATTGCATTGCAAATGATTGTTTAGTCTGCAATGAGAGCAGGGGCCTCTTTTCTCGTGGACTGTAGTGGTCGCTGCTGCAGCCAGCTAACCGCTCTTCACTAGAGGTACAGATTGTGTGACCGCTCTAACAGGCTTTGGCTTAGACGGTAATACTTTGACTTCTTCATAATTGGCTTACATATAAAAAGACAGACACATGCGCTGAGATATCATTACTGTCTATGAATTGAAAGCAGATACTCAAAATTGAGAACTAGGATTACAAGTAAGTAGCTTTTCTTATACAAAGATTTTTTGTGGTGTAACGTTGGAACCTAGTCCACTCTTGGCTCCACCATAAAAGGCCTCTTTGACATATGACTGAGAATCCGACCTGCCTCCTATCTCCGAGTAGCAGTCGTTGCATCGCCCTGTAGTTCCTTTGTTACAATATGTATTCTTTGAACATGCTAACTGCTGAATGGCTTTATTTTGACAACTGTATTAAGCTGACTTTTGAGTTGGGTGCCTTCCATAGTGCTGCGATGTTTACTCGTAAGACTTTTTTCCCCGCAACAGTACATGATATTTTCATGAATAAATAGTAATGTTAGTTGCGCAGAATGACAAACAGAATTAATTACAGTGAGCAATAACATTTTGAGGGGCATTCCCCGCCTATATTACAAAAGAGTATTTCTTTCCTTCCTCAGGGTTTATGCCCCTTCATGGAAACGCTCATAAAGTGAGCCACATTTATCTTCACAGCAACTGCATCAGCAATCTGAACCATTTACTCCAGTCCATGGTAGGTTTGCACAACCTGCTGAGTCTCACCTTACAGAAGACTGGCAAAGGAAACCCAGTCTGCCAGTTTTCGGGTAAGAATCATTTGTGTCGTCTAGCCTATAAAAAAAAAATATATATTATTTCCTAGTGCATTCAGGTGGAGTGAAACGTTCCTCTTTCAAAAACCGCCTTTCAGACTTGGAGTGGGTGTTTACATTTTCTCTCCTATCCATAACACATTTTCTGCTTCACGTGTGTACTTAAAGTCCCATAACGAAGAAGAATGGCCCTATTGGGCTTTAATTATTGAATCATACCAGTATCATTACCCACCTAGTCGTAGGGCGCTGCCCCCATCCAGCAAAAGAGCAGAGACTGGGTGTCTGTGTTCCCTCTGAGTTTGTAAGGGAAAGGTACTGTGGGTGGGTGGCCAATCACGGTGCACCAGGAGCAGCAATGGAAAGGTTTGTGTCACATGCCCTTGCTCTTTTGACTTGACAGCCACCTCTGGGCCAAAAGCACACCAAGGCTCACCCCAATCTAAAATTTCTCGACAGTCTAACAGCTTGCCCTCATTAGATGACCTTTAACCCTCAAGTTCAATTGCGCATGCTGAAAAATCATGTACTTACCCGCAGTTTCTCCCTCACCCACTGTGTCCACTCTGTTTAGTGTACCTTGATATTTCCAACCCTATTCTGCTTTAAACTCTGCAGATGCTGTTGAACTTTAGAATGTGGTCTCCTTCATTTACCTCTAACACTGATCAACTCCACAATATCAGAAAATTAAATGTTGTCATCTCCTCTCATTTTATATTGCTCTCATAAGCACCCCAGTAGAGGTACATGGCAGATCACTCTTCTAGTGGGTCTTCTTTCCTAGGCCTTCACTCCTCACAATAGTCATCACTTGAAACAAATGTGTCTGCTTCAGTTTACCTCATATTCACCTCACTTTCTAGGCCAAAAATCTGATTAGATGACTGTCAGACTAATGACCAATATAAATGTTTTTACCATGGTTTTCATACCCATGAAGTAACATCAATGTTTGCCCTTCGTCTCACCACATGCTTGCACTTGCATTCTATGCTCAAACTCTTTGGTTCTGCCGAAGAGTTTGATAATTGTCCACCTTCCTTCAGCATCCTACCTTTTCTAGTCATTTCATTAGCTACACGTCCTTAAAAACGAGCCTCACCCTCCCTCTCTGCACTCTAAACTGTCCTTAAGGCTTTCTTTTTCACACCAAAGTTTTGCGCTGCAGGTTTGCCCCTTCACCCCAAAACCCCACAAGTGTTTGCTGTCAATATGTAAATAATTTGTGTAGATGAATGCGTTAAATCTTATGACCCATTCATCAACCTCTTCACTCCTATAGCTATTTAAAATGTTTTCGTCATCCGTGTTTGCTATGTACCATGATAATTGCTATGCACAGTGTTTTCGTCGTAATTCCTCATGCTTTTTCTCGTATAAATGTAAATCGTTCAGAATAGAAGTTACAAATGGAATTGAATTTTATTTATCAAGCCACAAGAATGAAATTACAAAAGACTTATTGTCATGCTTTACTGCTCACTTGTTCTCAAATCCCCATTTTACTTTCGAATACTAGCATTAAATTCCAGTTCTAGCGAGGATTGTCCTGCTTCATGTCTTTTCTAAAGCTGTTAACCAACGTTTTATTTGCATCAAAACATCAGCACACCTAGAATTGGCAGTCCCAATCTGTTCCAGTTGTGTTGCATAGACCATGCATTGTTATATTGCCTTACACTAACATAAATGTAAACTGTTACCCTTCATAAATATGGATCATTTATAGAACACACACTAATAATTGAATTGTTTCTTGCCTTTTATAAAATGGTATTTTAATCTGATCTATATATTTCTCGTAGTTTCACGTTCATCGTAAACAATCAATCTAACTGCCCGCAGCTTCCGCTCTTCAGCCATCAAGAAACTTGTCCCATTGCTGTTGCATGCATTTACTGATGAGTTTGAACCTGTTTTCTTAAGCCAGGGCCCTTGTCCAGTGTCTCTACAAGCTATGAAACAATTAGGTAGTAGGGAGTGAGACTTGAGGTTTGCATCCTGTTCCGAGTGATAGATTGTTTTTCACTCTCCCAGATCCAGTCCATACCATCCTCTGGAACATAATCTTTCCAGTTACACTTATGAATCACCCACGTTGTCCTTTATTCTCTTTGCCACACAGTTCCCATGCAATGTTAGCACCCAGGATAACCCTACTAAATTGTGATAGAGTCCAGGTACATTTTTTGTCTATGGGCACCTAACTGTATTTCCTACTGCAAAGAAATAATGTCCCTAGGTACAGTGACAGATTTCAAAATAGTGATTTTCTTTTGACTCCCCCGCCCCCCCCTGGAAATGTTTCTAATACTTATGGTGTTTTATCTATTGTATATTTACGTATACTGTGGAATAAAAATATTTTGACTCCATTGATTAAAAAAAATACAATGGTCTTTTTGCACTCGCTCTGTGAATCAAAAATTGTTTGCTACTCTAAAATTTGGGTCTAATAAGGCGAGTGGTCAAAGTGGCCCTTTTGGGGTTAAATGTGCCCATTATCCTGAATGCAAATGTCATTTCTCAGAACCATAATAACCTATTAATATGAATCTTTTCTCTCAAGGTTATAGACAGGTTGTTTTTCAGACAATTCCACAGCTAAACTACCTCGATGGGAAAAATCTTTTGGGTGAATCGGAAAATTTTGAAGAAGATTTTATGGATTTACCAAATCTAGATTTTCTGGAAGAATTTGCTTCTTTGAACTCCGACCATCTTGAAGGAAAGGTACTCCAGGTATTAAAAATTTAATTTAGTGTTCACCCATCAATTTATATATCATTTATTTTGACTGCACTTACACATGTTCCATTTTTTTCCAGAGTGCTGCTAACCTACCTGTTACAACTCCTCGCATCAATGAAGTTTTATTGCGGTATAGGCAGCATAATAGAGTCCCAATACTAAGCACTTTAAGTTCCAGGAAGGATGCTGACACATCATCTGATCCAGAAGCAACTACAAGTGACGATGTTGATAAAGTTAACAGAGAGATGAGATTGAAAAAACTGGAGGATCAAATTGCACAGTTATTGCAAAAGGTAACAAAAAAACCAGTATGCGTTACTGAAAAGTAATGCGGGTAAAAGGAATGTGAATACTGATAGAATTTCACTGGGTAAGTAAAGGCAAAAAAAAAAAAAAGCAATCCGAAAGGGGATAACTTTAAAATATGCTGGTGGGAGTGAAGTGGACATATACAGGCCCCGCATCCAGCCTTTCCAGGTCAACAGGATAACAAGTTCCCCACCATTTTTCCAAGATTTTCCAGTACACAAGTCCATCCCACCCAGACAAAGGCCTTCTCCTCCTTCAGTGGAATCTACATGTTGAAGGCCTTCACATCCAATGAAGTGAGCACTGGCTTCTTCCCACAGTTTTGGCTTTTTCAACAGAGTGGGTAAATTACCTGGTTTCAAAATATTCAATGGTGGATCCGTCCGGGCAGCACTAGTTCAAACCTATTAGACAGGATTTTCATCTAGATTTTAACATCTTTATTTACCAGTATAATACACGGTGCATAGAGTACTTTGTCTCGTTCCTTTCCTTCTTCATATCGCTGCTATATCCGCTTCAGACATCATAGGTGTATGCATGCCTGTAGATCTGAACAAGTCTATTAATGCAGCCCTTTGCTGTCTCAAGCATATTGTAGAATTGACCCGAGAACCAGTCTGGGATGGGAGCTTTAGCTGGTTTTATCCCAATAATGGGTCTGAATATCAAAGTTTAAGTTAGTTGTGCTACCAGCTACTTCCTAAACAATGTAACCTCCAGTAGTTATGAAAACTATGCAGGCTGTGGCTGGCTTCCCCCAACTAATATCCTAGTCTCAGTAGAAGTCCTCAAACACGTCAGCCTTCACCTTGTCCTTGTATGCTGTTTTGCATAAAAAGGAGTAATAATGTTTTTTAGGGTTCAAGGATGGGTAGTATATAGAGGTGGCAAGGGTGGTTTAGGGATGAATAGTTTATAGGAGGAGTAAAGGACATTTCTCCAGTATTAGGGTGTCTTTCATAGATTCACATGCTTGAATATTCCCCGTCGTCGGAGTGGGAGTCCCACGGTAAATAAAATAGCAATATATATATATATATATAGTAAAATATATACATAAGTAATCATATAATTAGTGCATATAGGTGTAAAACACACATAGTGTACCTATAAGAGAAAAACTCCATAGGAATACAATGGAGAGAGACAAAAGACCTTTGTAGTCTATCTCTGTCATTATGTAAGTCCGAACTCCAGCCAATCAGGCGTCAGCCCCTCTCTAGAACCTTCTCCTCAGAGCTTCTCACCTCAGATTTTCTACCGCACGTCGTGTGACAGGGAGTCTCCCTGAGCTCTGCTCAGTTTTTGTCAGTAAGGATGTCTTCTAGTAAGAAATCTTTGTTCAGACCATGTTCTTCATGTGGAAAGCTGCGTTTGTTCTCTGAGGACCCACACAGTAAGTGTATTTACTGTTTATATCCTGACCATGAGGTGGCAAAATGTAAATTTTGTAGAACTTTTTCTACAAAAACTCTAAAGGACAGAGAAGGCCGCCTGCTATTATGGCTACAGAGACTGAAGGACAAGGATAACCCACTCTCTGATGTGGAAAGTCTCTTTTCTGGTCGTTCCCAACCAGCCTCTAAGCGCAGTAGTGTGCAGGAGTTACCATCTCCTTTCCTGAAGAAGAAGAAGCTGGCTTTGCCTCTGATAACTGCCACCTCTCTGGTCTCACCTACTGCATTGTCGCCTAAGGGACACTGTTCTCAGGCTGCTGAGGCGTCTACTTCCTCTGGGAAAAAATTGTCAGCCTCGTCGACGATGCTTCCGACGACGAGATCTGCTGTTTCTACCTCGTCGACGGTGACCCCGACGACGACGTCAGCTGCTTCGTCGTCGACGAGCGTTATGTCGACGTTATCCTCGTCGACGATTACCATCAGTTCTTCAAGGGCGGTGACTTCTGTTGTGCCCATTATTTTGACGTCGACGAAGAAGGCAAAGGTTCCGTCGACGAAGACTGGGTCGTCGACGAAGACGTCGTCGAGCTCGTCGACGCCCGCTCCGTCGGCGAAGAAAAAGAAGATCTCGTCGACGACACTGTCGACGGTGGTTCCGTCGACGAAAGCCTTGTCTACGAAGACCTCGACGACGGCTCCGTCGGCAGCGGCTCCGTCGACGGTGGCTCCGTCGACGGTGGCCCCGTCGACGGTGGCCCCGTCGACGGCGAATCCGACGACGGCAATTTTGTTGCCACAGACTTCGTCGACGATAATTCCGTCGACCATCATTCCGTCGACGACGGCTCCATCGACGAGTACATCTCCACAGACATTTGTAAGGGTACAAATAAGAGGTGTTGCGTCTACCCAGAAAACAAGAAGGGAACAACAGCCTCAGCTAGCTTCAGCGTCGGTTTCGTCTTTAGCTGGAGTTTCTTGGACACCGTTACCTCCTACTGTGGGCCCGGATAGCCAGGAACATAATATTCCTGTGGGAGATGCACAGCCTCCCTCACCATTATTTGCTACGGATTCGGATCAGGAGTCCGAAGGGTTACCGGAGTCTTTCGGAACGGCACAAAGTCCATCCGACTTAGTTATTAAGTGCCAGGATGTCAGTAGTGAGGATGAGGATCCGGTATATATACACCAGGCCCCTCCGAAGCATAGAACGGCGACCCTTCCTTTGTCGCTCATTACTAATCTCCAACGCATGTTGGACGACTACAACCAACGGTTCCCTCTATCCCCTCAACGTTCAGAGGTTCCGTCAACCCCGGTGATTCCAGCAGTTGTTCCACCGGTACCTGTAAATCCTGCTCCTCAGATACCGCCTGTACCGCCACGACAGGTTCCGGAAAGGTTGTTGCCTCATTATGAGCCTGTAGAGGAAGGCCCTCAGGACACAGAAGAGGGTGAAATCCCAGATGATGATGGGGATGTAGATGACAATGATGATGATATGGCGGAGTGGGACAATTACCAGGCACAAACACCATCCCCCTCACAGATAGTAACAGGGGATTCACCTCCAGTGGACATAGCCAACTTTCACCAACTGATGGAAAGGGCATCACACCGTTTTAAGTTAACAACGGAGCGCAGGGAGGAAGATTGCTTCCTTTATGACTTCAAGAATCAACCTTACAAACAGACTCATGCTATTCCCATAGTTGAGTTTATTTGGGAAGAAGGCAAGAAATTAATGCAGACACCGAATACCTTGCCAGCTCAGGTGCCTCGATTGGAAAAGAAATATAAGGCACCAATAGGAACCCCAGCATGCCTCACGGGTCAGGCTAAACCTGAGTCGGTCGTTACGCAGGCAGCGCAACGTAAGGCGAAAAATCCGGCATCTTCTATCACCTCACCTCCGGATCGTGACGGACGTCGGATGGATGCCATAGGGCGTAAATTCTCTTCTATGGCCTCTACGGTGGTTAGAGCTGCTAATGCCTTGGCCATCCTGGGACGATATGACAGACAAGTTTGGGCTGATATCTCGGATGTGGTTCAGGAGTTACCAGAGCCATCTAAAGTGGAGGCAATGAAGTTGCTCCAAGAGGGAGAAGCGGCATCGGCGGAAATAATCGATTGTGCAGTGGACATCGCCTGCATGGGTTTCCGTCAGCTTGCTGGAGCGGCTGTTCTGCGTAGGCAAGGATGGTTAAAATCTACATCCTTTCGTCAGGAGGTTCAGTCCATGATCCTAAACATGGCATATGACGGAGAGTCTTTATTTGGGAGCCATGTCGATGAGGCTCTACAGTCCATAAAGAAAGACACTGAAACAGCTAGATCACTAGGAAACCTTCAATTTCAGCGGAGTAATTTTCGTGGTGCACGCGGACGCGGCACCTCCTCAAGTTTTCGAAGAGACAATAAACAATACAAACCTTACAATCAAGGGTCCAACCGTTACTCTTATGGACAGCAACAGCAAACATCACGGCAGCAAACCTCCAAGTCATATAGAGGAAAATCTTCATATAGAGGAACCGCATCAAAGAGACAGTGACTCTTACCGGATGGACAAGGTTGGAGGTCGAATCTCTCTGTTCTTTTCCCAATGGTCCTCCATCTCAAAGGACCGTTGGGTTTTGGACATTGTGAAGAAGGGACACGCCTTAGAATTCACCAAATTCCCTCCTCCCACTCCACCCTCCGGACCACCACCAGCTCACATGAAAGAACTGTTGCATCAAGTACGACTTTTAAGGCAAAAAGGAGCTATAGAACTGGTACCAGTGTCTCAGAAGGGAAAAGGTTTTTATTCCCGGTTCTTTTTGATCACAAAGAAGAACGGAGAGTGGAGGCCCATCCTCGATCTAAGAGCACTAAACAAATATATAAAGAGCCAATCCTTCCGTATGATGACGCTGGTAGACATCTTGCGCTTACTCTTGCAGGAAGATTTTCTGGCGACGATAGATCTCCAGGATGCCTATTTTCATATCCCTATTTTACAGCGGCATCGAAAGTTCCTGCGTTTTCGAGTGGGTCAACACGATTACCAATTCAAAGTGTTACCATTTGGCCTGCGCTCGGCCCCTCGAGTGTTCACGAAGGTACTGGCTCCAGTAATAGCGTATTTGCGCCTCCAGGGAGTGCAAATATTTCCTTACCTGGACGATTTTCTCCTGAAATCTCAGTCAAGCACTCAACTGCGACAACACACTCTTCTGTGCCAGAACGTGCTTCGCTCTTTAGGCCTGTCCGTCAATGTGGAAAAATCCCAACTTCATCCGTACCAACAAAGAGATTTCCTGGGCGCAACTCTGGAGACTGTGTCAGCGAAGGCATTCCTCTCCCAGGAGCGTCTCAAAAAGATGCTGCGACTGGTGGCTCTGATCAGATCAAGAGAGTCAGTTTCTGTGAGACTATTAAAATCATTTTTGGGGATGGCGTCATCATCCATTGCCTTGATCCCTCATTGCCGGCTGAGGACACGTCCTATTCAGGAAGCTCTGGATGCTCAGTGGCGTCAGGTAACGGGATCTTTCCACGACTTGATATGTGTCACAGATCAGATAAAGTCAGCACTCGCATGGTGGGCAATTCCAGCCAACTTGACGGAAGGCATGTCCTTTCTGTCGTTGCCACCGGACAGAACACTCACAACGGACGCCTCATTGGAAGGATGGGGCGCACATTTGGAGGATCTCTCTGTGAAAGGAAGATGGTCAACACATCAAAGATCTTGGCACATCAACAAGTTGGAACTGATGGCGATTTTTCTGGCTCTAAAATCATTTCTGCCTCTGCTCCAAGGAGAGTCAGTGCTAATACAGACAGACAACACAACCTGTATGCACTATGTCAACAAACAGGGCGGAACAAAATCCCCAAGTCTCTCCAGGTTAGCTCAAAGAATTTGGGACTGGTCTCTCAGTCATCAGATCTTGCTTACGGCAGTACACCTGCCAGGAGTATCCAATGTCCTAGCGGATTCCCTGAGCAGGTCCTCCTCGTCGACCCACGAGTGGGAGTTACACCAACCCACTCTAGAGAGGATATTCCAACTATGGGGCCGTCCGCAACTCGATCTCTTTGCTACGCCGGAGAACCGGAAATGCCGAAATTACGCAAGCTGGCATCCCCACAAGGAATCACAAGGGAATGCCCTTTTGATAAACTGGTGCAATCTATTTGCGTACGCCTTTCCTCCAATACCCCTCATACCTCGGGTTCTTTGGAAGATGAGGAGACAACCTTGCCACCTGATCCTAATAGCCCCGCGCTGGCCACGGCAAGCGTGGTTCTCAGAACTGCTCCTCCTGTCCCAATGCCAACCAATCCTCCTGCAACATCGGACGGATCTGCTCACAATGAGCGAAGGGAGAATTTGTCATCCAAATCCCTCCTCACTGAGCTTATCAGCCTGGAACCTGAACACCATGAGTTCGCCCACCTAGACATCCCGCAGGATTGTAGGGATATTTTGGCCCAGGCAAGAGCACCTTCTACAATCAGGACGTACAAGTTTAAATGGAAACGTTTCTGCCATTGGTGTGCTGCTAACGGAGTCCATCCGATACATTCCACGGCAGAGCAATTGCTACCATTCTTCTTGCACCTAGCCAGTTCTGGACTGTCGCATGCAACCCTAAGGGTTTTTCTAGCAGCCATTTCACGTTTCCGGCAAGATGGATCAAGTTCCCTTTGTTCCTCAAGAATAATCCGCCAATTCTTTAAGGGTCTATTCCGGAAATTTCCGCCAGTTCGGCGTCCTCCTCCGTTGTGGCACCTCAACGTTGTGTTAGCACAATTGATGAGACCTCCGTTCGAGCCCATTCACAAGGCCGACCTAAAATATCTCACTTGGAAAGTGGCTCTACTTCTGGCACTAACGTCTTCTCGTCGTGTCAGTGACATCCATGCTTTTACCATCAAACCTCCGTTCCTGCAGTTCAAACCGGATGCTGTAGTGTTACGCACCAATCCATCATTTCTACCCAAGGTGCCTACTGACTTTCACATTAATGAGCCAGTAATATTAAAGACATTTTTTGCCAATCCTCAGACACCTGCAGAACAAAGATTACATTCTTTGGACGTCAAGCGGTGTCTTAAGTTCTACATCAGTAAGACAGCTTCTTTCAGGAAATCCGATCAACTTTTTATAGCCTATGGACGCTGTCATAAAGGACGTCAGGTTACTAAACCAACGATTGCACGCTGGATCTCGGCAGCTATTGTCTTCTGCCACCAAAGGGCAAATAAACCTCTGCAGTCTCCAGTGAGGGCACACTCCACTAGGGCAGTGTCATCATCTACTGCCTTATTTGCTGGAGTATCTTTGCAACACATCTGCAGAGCAGCTACGTGGTCGACCAGACACACGTTTACTAAGCACTACTGCTTGGCAACTTTAAGCGAGGAGGATGCTGCAGTGGGACAGGCAGTGCTGCGCAATCTTTTTAAGTAAGGTGAGCCTCTTCCTCCCGCCTCCATATTGTTTCCATATATATATATTATGCATTTACAATGTTACAGTTGTTTCTATACTGTTTTTATGCATAAGAAGATTGATTATCTATATATGTTGAATCTATTTTGGCATGGAAACAATGGTGATTGTTACTGCTAGCTATTCTATATTCAAGCATGTGAATCTATGAAAGACACCCTAATACTGGAGAAGAACAATTGTTACTTACCTGTAAACAGGTGGTTCTCCAGTATTGGTGTCTTTCATAGATTCACATGCGACCCTCCCTCCTCCCTTCAGAGGCTCTCTTCTCCTCATGCACTTTACAGTCACTCTTGTGCTACGAAAATCTGAGGTGAGAAGCTCTGAGGAGAAGGTTCTAGAGAGGGGCTGACGCCTGATTGGCTGGAGTTCGGACTTACATAATGACAGAGATAGACTACAAAGGTCTTTTGTCTCTCTCCATTGTATTCCTATGGAGTTTTTCTCTTATAGGTACACTATGTGTGTTTTACACCTATATGCACTAATTATATGATTACTTATGTATATATTTTACTATATATATATATATATATTGCTATTTTATTTACCGTGGGACTCCCACTCCGACGACGGGGAATATTCAAGCATGTGAATCTATGAAAGACACCAATACTGGAGAACCACCTGTTTACAGGTAAGTAACAATTGTTCTTAGGGTTCAGTGATAGATAATGTTTATGGTTAGTAAGCACTTTTTAGGGTGCAGGGATGGGTAGTGTATAGTGGTAGCAAGGGCTTTTTAGGGTTCGGAGATGGATAGTGTATAGAGTTGGTAAGGGATTTTTAGGGTTTAGGGATGGGTAATATGTAGGGGTGGCAAGGTTTTTTTAGGTGTGGGGGATGGGTAGTGTATATGAGTAGGAAGGGATAGGGTTCAGGTATGGGTAATATGTGGGGTAGTAAGGTTGTTTTTTTAGGGTTGAGGGAGGTGTACATTCATTTATATTTAAGCACTAAATGTAATTAAATATTTTAATTTCTTCATAGTGTTATTAGATGAAATATATTTTTCACAAAATTATTAAATAAAATTAATTTTAATAATACATATGTTGCTTGAACATGAAATACTTTGAAATACAAGAGGCCTTTGGCAAACCGGGAGCAGTTGGCTTAATTAAATAATGCTATTGGGGCACAGTCTCAGGCATAGGGTCTAAGGACTGTCTAAATTAACAATCGGTCTAACATAGACTTTTATGCAGTTATTTAAATGCAATAAAATAGTTCAGGATCATTTTTTGGTAAGGAATCTTTGGAGCCATAAATGAATGTACCGGATGAGGAATTCGGGTGGGCCTTGACTTTTTATGGACACAATGTGGCCAGTGGGTAAAGTGTCCCGATGTCAGGCATGGTGAGTGTGTGATCACTAGGTCTACTGTGTGTGCTGTGTCCCGTTTGGCTAAGTGTTCCTTAGTTCATGTGGCATCTGACTTTATGGTGTTTTGGGAATGCGCACGCCACTCCGGCCATGTGTGCTTTATTGGGGCAAATCTTTCTGGACCATTGTGGTACCGCTGCGCCTATCTGTGTGATTGATCTGGTATTTACAGTTAGCGCATTTGTCTGCTGGGTACATGCCACCCCACCTCTGATCTGTCAATCAGTGATCTTGGGCCTGGGTCTCAGGGCCTGCCTAACTACGTATTTCTGAGTCGGGGTTGACATGGAGTTCACAACGGGTGAATTTGTCAATAAAGATGCAATTTGTTTTTATACATGAATGTATCGTATTTCATATTGACATATACTTTTTCAATATTAACGCGTATTTTAAAGAGTGCATACAACACTTTATAAAACAGTATGTTAATACTCAACTGTCCGCGCGGCCTCCTGGTCTAAATTGGACCTATACTTGCAAATATCCGAACCTCCTTAACTCTGCTCATCCATACCTACTACTTAGAATGATACCCAACTACATGAAGATGTTAGTGATCAAAACCAGGCCCACTTCGTTTATGCTGCATATGTCTGCATTTGCGAATAAGACCCATGCTGACTATCTCCAATCTTATCTCTTCTATCTGACTCTACCTGTCTCCTCATGCTCCCCTCTGGGTATTTTTCCCCTCTGCCTCTCATCTACTATTATCATTTCTCTATAAGCCAAACATAACTGCGTACCATGGAATCTCAGCTGACAATATTTTACCCTTCAGCTGCACACCAAAGTACTAGATGGCACATCCATCCAGGAACAACTAAAATTGTTACCTCTCTGTATTTGTATGTATGTATATGTATGTGTATATGTGTGTGCACTTATTTAGTATAGCTTTTATAAAATAAAAATATATGAAATTAAAAATATTTTTTTTAAATATAAAAACTTATATATATTTCCAACCAACTGCTGAGAAAAAGCAAGAAATGGGCACTCAAAGAGATAAATATTCAGGCAGTATTTATTCTACAAATAAACGGACAGTTTGCTGAAAATGTATGAGCGGGGTTTTATGCCAGCTATGTGTACCTGCATTTTGGTAGAAGTGGCAACAGCAGATGCAAGCATGCCGATTGAAATATATATCTATGCAATACTTATTAACTTACCTGTGAAGTAAAGTACAGCGATGTAATTATACTGCGAATGTAATGAGCACGGTGTAAAGACTTTCTGTGCATTCACCTGCAAAGTAACAATTGACATTCTCACACAATGTTGCTATTCGAACCACCAGGATCTTTTTCAGCTGCAGGTATTTTCTTATAGCTACCTAAATCTCTGCCCTATTGGGTACATCTTGAACATTATATTTACCTAATTTGCACCTATTATATATAGTGGCTATCACTGTGAGGTCCAATAAAGTCACTGGAGATCTATCTTGTACAGTAATCTGTTCCATTTGCACCTCCTTGATCCAACTTGTCAGTCTAGCCAACTCAAATATGTGGTCTATCCAAGAGAAGGATCTGAGTACGTGTGGGGAACATTTAGTAACCCTGTTTCCCTTTATGCAGTGATTTCCATACATCCACTAAGCAGGTTGGCTTTGCCAGTGCTTGTTTCCCAAGGTTTAAAATGAATATTCACTTAATCAGGAAATAATGCTTTATGTTATCCTGATTGCATATAATTGTCTACACCTAATGTCTTTTATAAGAATTACTCATTAAATGCATCTTGAAGCCTGGTGTGACTTATGCTGTCTCTACCAATTGACATTGGTATCAGTGCACCATAAGAGAGTACATCTGCTAGGTCGCTTCTCCATTCCCAGAGACATTCCCAACCAGTTGTAAAAGAGGGAGATTTCAAATTAAAGAGTACCAACATCGCCATGAAGCTAATCTTTCTTTTCTTTTTTTTTTTTTTACTCCAAACACTCCTTCAACAATGGGGCTGGATCATAACAACAACAATCTGACATCATGTTAATCGCATTGTTGAGATTTGCAAAGTTCTGAACTGGTCTACTGGACACACCCCAGAAAAAGCAGTGCAATTTAGATCTGCATGAGAATGTTAATGCCAGATTTATGTTTAGCACAGAAAGTGTGGAATAATTTGACATTGTCTTCCTTGCTGTTCATTTTTCACCATCATACAAGGTACTTCTCGTACAAATTCAAAATATTGGCATTCCAATAGAAAACTAGTAGAAGGGAAATTTAAACTATACTAAAGTATAACACCAAAATTCATATTCCAAAATTAAGGACCTAGCCACGCCATCCCCACCTGGACTTCATTGATGTCAGAGGCGTTCAGTGGCTGGAATAATTAGCGTATGTTTGCACTTGGGCAATTAATTGTCAATACTGTCACCAGTGTCATTGATCAATGCAATTTAGCCAGAAGGTATACGATTTGTATCGGAACATCGCTTCTGGTCGTCGTAGTAGTAGTTCTAGCAAATATTCTTCATTTCTTACTAAATTGCTGTTACCGTTTGCCTTGAGTGTGTAAAGTGTTTGGTCTTTGGTCCAGTCTATTTTAAACCAATGCTTTTTTACTACTATTTAGCCTTCTAGTTCAAAAGTTGTTACTCCTGTGAAAGTGATGAAAGCAAAACGAGAGACTGATCTGACATCGGAAAGTGATTGTGGAAGTGGGAAAGAAAACAGGCGTTTGTCGAAGAAAACTAAGACCCCAACCTGTCGAAAAGCAATGCAGACTTCAAAGCAGTCTGATAACCAAAATACAAAAGCCAAGCTGTCAGACAGGTAAGTGGTTTGTTCAGATGTGGTTGCTAGTATAGTACTAAGTTAATTTCTATTTTTTTTAATTTAATAAATTTCTGGAGCACAGCTGTCACCTTACAGGTATCCTAAAAGCAGATGTTTAATGTTCTATGACAAAATTGCCCTTCTGACCTGTAACCTAGCTTTGGTTACACTGATTGTGTTCCTCTTAAAACATAACTATTAACGTGGGTGCCTGCTTTTTGGTTCTCACTGAGGAGTACTGTTGTACTCTACGTGGTATATTAGTTTATATTTATGTTGGCAGGGGTATGTTGCTGTGACTTTCTCTTCGATAGAATGTTATGATGTAATTGGAATGTTAGGGGGTTCGGTTCTGTGGGGAGTTCAGTGTGGTGGAGATGTTGGTAGTTGCTTCTGTTCTTGTTCCTTGTAGGCTTTTACTGCAAATGAAGTAAATTGAACAAAAGAAACTTGCAGAGCCTCTCTGTTTATTCGTCTTCACTCGACAATTGGCGACGAGGATGATTGGACCTACTTGATATTTAAAATTTCTGGCTGTCTTTTGAGCTCACTAAGTAGGTTTGGTGGGCAGCTGCATGAAATATTTTATTACTTCTTGTGCCTTTCCTAGGAATTGTTTATATGCCTGTGTGAGGAAGTAGTTCAACATCGATGTACTGTCTTTTACCTTATTGCTGCAGTTGTGACCTTTACAAACGCGAACGGTTCAACTTACAGACTTGTAACTCCGCTCGTGTCTTGAGTGTGCTGCTCGCGTTGTGGAGTCTTCGGCATCGATCCCATGTGCTGACGTTTGCAATGCACTGTGTTCTCTATTTTCAGTAGTACAACGCGATGTATAACTATGTGACAGCCATCTTGTGTTGTGTGCAGCTTTATTTTAGCAGCATTCTGCGGTACGGTATTTTTTTTCGGTGACTGGCACACCTATTGAGTCACACTGGGTTATTTGGTGCCTACACTTTCGGTGATCGGCCCACCGGTCTTGTTGAGTAGCAGGTTGGCCTACATTATCTATAATAGGCACATCATTTAATGCATGGGTGTCATCTAATATCTGCAGTAACAGGCACACCTTGACATTTGACGTTGGCGCTTGTAATCGTTCTATCTCACTTTTGTTACTTGTGTGGGCAATGGTTTCTAGCCAGATGTTCAACCAACCCAGATAATTTTTACAGACACCTGGTAATCCCTCTTTGGTTCAGAAAAAGTGGTTAAGATCTTTTGAGAATTATATTGTAGCAATTGATGGGAAGAATTGTTCTGCTGAACGAAAATTGGCATTACTGGTTAGTTTTCTTGGAAATGCTGCCATCAAGATTTTTGATAATCTTCAACCTGTTGAAACAGCCAAAGCGAGAGATGGGTCATGGAATGTGTATATTGAAGCCATCTGTAGATTGGAAAAGCAATTCTATGGCAGGACCGGAGTCTTCGGATTATGCCATCACTTCCTATGCTTTATTGCACAGCAGCCATTTTCAACAACTTAAAACTTGGACCAAATTTCCCAAACATCCTTGGGAAAAGGTCAAGAACAAAAACAAAGAAGGGACAACATATCCCACAGTCCATCATGGCCAATCACAGTCCAGAGACCCTCTTAGTCCACCCTCGCTGCCCTGCTCATCCTCTTTCTTTGCTGCTCAGCAGCCTGAGATGAGTGTTTTTCCTTTGTTCTCTTCATTGACTGGTTTTCTATTGCCGAGGCAGCCGCGGGACTGCGTTCTGCGTCCCGCGCCTGTCTCATAGCTGTTAATGCAGCCCTAACGCGTTGCGGCGGCTCACCTCAGGTTTGAAGCTTTCGGCCTGGTCGGGTGGGCGCCTCAACGCGCTCCCGCTGTCCCCACGCCGCAGGACTTTTGGGCGTGTCTGGAGGTTGTGTGAGCTCCGGCTCATTGGTGTCTTTCCTTGCAGTCCCGCGGGTCCGGTTTCGGGCTTACGTGGTTCTCCGCAGTCGATAGTGCATATAGAGGCGCGGTTGCCACCCCCGACAGCTAAGGGCGCTGTCACGCGGTTTCAGCGTGACAGCTCCTCTCGCTAGCAACGGCGCGCGTGGAATTTCTACTGACATTCCGTACATTCCGCCCGCCGTTGCCTGCCTGCCTACACGTCCCCTGGAGACTTACGCCCTCTTTGAGGGTCTGTACAGCTTGCTCGTGCCTCTGAACACTCGAATTATCGAGTCGGTGTGTGTGTTTTGTCTGACGCCCAGTGGGTGTATTTTGTTTGCTTTGAGCATATTTCAGAGGCACGTTTTTTCAGGCAGAATTGGGGCCTGGAGGGACACGTCCCAGGGCAGAGTCTGTGTGTGTTCTCCCTGCACAGAGTATTGGTGTCCCTGGGGCTCTTTCTGCTCCTCCTTTCATCTATTAGGGTGCTACCCTGTGAATTGCGCTGGTCCCCAGCATATTGATCTCAGTCAGTAGACTGTAGGGGGTGCCACTGTTTTTTTCCGGAGTCTTCAGTGGTTCTTTGGGTATTTTAGCATGTCCCAACAGGGAGATAATAACTGGGGGGAGGATACCCTTGACAATTTGCCTTGGGATGACGATTTCTACAACGCAGTGGACTCCTCCATCTACCGCGCCGTAGAAGTAGTCATGGGCCCCATGGAGGAGCGTATTTGCAGGAAACTCGAGCAGTTCTGTGCTCAGTGGACCCCGCCTGCGCCCTCTAACCAGAAAGCGGTCCCTACTAGTGACCCGGTCCCCGCAAAACATCCCAGGGTGGATGGTGTTGATCAAGATGCCTTTGAGCGTCTGCGGGAGGCCTTCATGGCCCGCAGCGCTTCGCAACCCCCTCCTGTAATCCATTCTCCCCCTATAACGCCCGCTGATCCGCCCAGCCCCGCTCCCGACACGACAGGAGTATACTACACAACTAGCTACAGAGGGCCATTACACCCCTCACAGCAGTACCACTTTCTTGTATTTTAACAATGACAGAGGTATCACTTCTTCAATAAATGTTTCTATACTCCCTCCAGTCATTTTTTAAGTCTCACCTTAGGACTTCGCTGCCTCTTACCCCCACGCACCCACATGGCTTTATCAAAAGATCTCCGAAAAAGTGACCCTTCGTGGGACCCGCAGGGCATTGCAGCGCCGGCCCGACGAGGAGCACCAGCCCAATGATGAAGAATGACATCGAGGGCATCATAAGGACACATTTTCCCCCACTCAGAGAGTAGTAGAACGACTATAGTTACCTTTGTTTCCTTTCTGATAGGAACAGTGACTCTCGTTGGTTAAAGGTACTCTACAAAAACAACACAGCTCACCAAATTACTCTCAACCACCCTCTCCACTATATACACCCGCAGACCCACCAAATGCCTAATTAGCCTGCTGCACGAGGAACATGATGAACAGCTATACTGTTGCTATCCTCATACAGCTAATACCAGGACTGATGACACACCAGCTACAATCCCACTAAATATTGCTTGCTCTTGTACAAAACAAAATCACACCATCAGCAAAGCACATTCTCTAAACTGCGTACTAATAAAGGCTCAATCACACTCTATAAACAAGCATCACATCTACGACCTTCTCACTGACGCACACCCTGGCTTACTCTTTACAACTGAATCATGGTTGGGAGATGATATGGCTCCAGCCTTGCATGAAGCCATTCCTCTAGGCATAAACTATCACACTCAATCGTATAGACAAAAGAGGAGGTGGCCTAGCTGTTGTGTTCAAGCAAACATTAAATATAACTTTAGCTGACAACGTCTCCATACAAGGTTGTGGAACCCTCTTCACCAGATGCAACCCTACAACATCTTCCTCCTGTAACTTCCTGCTCCTTTACAGACCTCCACATAGCGATGCAACATTCCCAGACACATTGCTAGCCACAGTTTCAAACCATATAACACTTAACTCCTACCTTTGCATTCTGGGTGACCTCAACATTTGGTTTGACAAACCCAATATGCCCTATCTGAAAACAATCATCACTGACCTAGAGGCACTAAACCTACCTCAGATCGTCTGCAAACACACACTCATCGCTAGACACATCCTAGATGTCATTTTTGCTAATACAGAACTAGTTACCTTTAAAACAATGACTCCTGTCACATGTTCAGACCACCATTTTCTTGTTTTCCAACATAAAACACAAAGCAACACCTAAAACCACTGTACATGCATCCACCTATCGACCGTGAAAGGAACTCAATTTTGAACATTTAGAAACGCAGCTAACATCCAGTACAAATCAAGACACAATAAATTATGTTCATAAACTATGAGTAGCTTCAGGAAGCTTTAGATATCCTAATACCACTAAAAACAACACAACAGAACAAAAAAAAACCTGCACCTTGGAGAAATACAGAAGTAAAAGAGATAAAACCGCAAATTAGAAAGATGCACCTGGCTCAAAACAAACACCAATCAAGACAAACTTCCCCTACAGAAATTTAACAGATTGTACAAGTCAGCAATCAAAAAAAGTTAAAAAGGATACTGTTCAGACAAAATTCGAAATGCTAAATGTGCAAATAAAGATTCCTATAAAATTCTCACCGTATTTCCAAAACCAAATTGCCTAGAATGAGCTCATCCCAGAACTCAAGAATTCACAGACAAACTGCATATCATTACACGACCAAAGCAAGCACTTTGGACTCTTATTTAAAACAAAGAAAAAACATCAGCAATTACCCTTTTCCAAAACAACAATCCAAGAGTACGCAAACCCAGCCTCTCCATTCCTTCCAACATATTTCACACAATGATTTTTGGACCTGGTCAAAGCAAGCAGGCCTGCCGGCAGCCCTTCTGACCAATGTCCACCCCAAGCATTCAAGACCATTCTTCTAGCTCCCTCTGCTGCCACACCAGTAAGAAGAATCATACATTTTTTAACTACCAGAAGATCTCAAAAAGTTATACATACCCCCATTACTAAAGAAAACAAACCTGGACCGGCTTAAACCTGACAACTACAAACTGATTTCAAATGGCCTTCTCGTCCAAACCGTCCTTTACAAAAGCAGGGACCCTTCAAGGCTCTATCATCTCACCCATGCCTTTCAACATCTACAGGAAGTCATTATCGGAACTGATCAATCAATTTCATCTCACAAGCTATAACTATGCAGATGACCCACAAATACTCCATAAACTGGAAAGCCCCAAAGACATTGGACACTAGCACATTTTCAGTTGTCTCAGATCCGTAGATCAGTGGTTGACATGGAGCCATCTCAAATTGAATGCTTCCAAAACTGAAATACTGGCGTGTGACGATTGGAAAAAATATGACCCACTCACCACCTGGCATGATGACCTGGGAACACTGCCTCAAGTATCGAAGGAAGTATGAAACCTTGGAATTACCATGGACTCCAAGCTGTCAGTGAATGCCCAAGTGGGCAAACTAGGAAGATCAAGTCTTCTTACCAAAAGAACTCTGCAATGCATCTTCCCCCACCTGGGATTTTCAATACAAGATCCAGGCTACTATCTCTCTCTTGTTCTGTCTAAACCTGATTATGGCAGCAGCCGCTGCCATGGATCATCATATTTAACAGCTATGAAAAGACTACAAAGGATTCATAACTCTGCTGCCAGGCCACTCTTCAATATAAAGCCACAAGCCCACATCCCACCTGCCTTGAAAGCACTCAAATAGTTACCGGTTGCCAGAAGATCCACATTCAAGCTGCTTTGTATCACCCACAAAGCGATGCATGAAACAGGCCAGCTCTTCATCAGGAATAAAATCACCAAATACATTAAACAAAGGAACCTCCGCTCTAGATTGGCACCTCGCCGCAAAATCCCACCATAAAAGAAAAAAACATAGGAGGCACATCCTTGTCTGTTCAAGCAGTCAAAATATGGAACTCTTTACTCCCAAAAATTAGATCCACGGATAATTACCTTACCTTCAGAAGACTACTCAAGAGTGGTCTCTTCCCCACATTACCATCATACTCAAACATAAATATACAGCATACATATCTCTGTATATAAGCATTTATTTGGACTATGATTGTTTACCTACATATGTCTATTGCTTTGTATACACATGTATAAGAAATATGTTTTTTAAATATATAGATATTTGTTAGTTATGCTTGACAAATGTACATATTACTTATGGTTATATTATTCTTTGTTTAACATATATATGTGACTGCATAAATAAATATTTTATCATATAACTATCTACAATTGCTTCACTATTGAATTACAACACTTGAAAGTCTGAGTTTATTATATACAACTTAAATCTACAAATAATACCTTCTATATATATAAACCTTTTGTGTATGTATGTATCTTTATATTTATTGCTAGCTTCTAATTCAGCATCTCCAATGCACTACCCGATATCTCACCCAATAAATCGCAATATATCCTCTTCCTCCCCTTTGACTTATCTCAAACCTCTTTGTACTACTCTCTCCAATGCTCTACCCTAATTCTTACCCTATACCTCTCTCAAAATATTCTCTACCTCCACTTACCCAAACCCCATTCTACTACTTCGATCCCCAAAATAACCCTTTCTAGACTGTCACCAATTTCCCACCCTGCACCTCTCTCAATATATCCTCTACCTCCACTCTCTCAATCATCCCAAAACCCATTCTACTACTACGATCCCCAAATTAACTTTTTCGACTCTTCCCTCCTCTACCCCTCCTTGCATCATCTCATTCCTCTTTTACTACTCAGATCTCCCAAACAAGCGTTTCTAAAACCTTCACTCTGACTCTTTCCCCCTCCACCTCCCATCTAGTCATCCCAAACCACCACCTACTGCTATGAGCTCCAAAAAAAACTAAATCCTTCAATCTTCTATCCCTCCACTATCCTTTCAATCCAAATAACAGACTAACCTGTCCACCACTCAAATTAATTTCATATTTCCCTATACTAATTTCTCACTAATCCTGCTGAAAAGAGCTTCAAAACCCCATCAGGGGTAGCAAGCGCTATTTAAATGCTGACCCTTCCCTCTTTTATCCCTCCACTATAATTTTTCAAAATAAATAACAAACTTGCATGTCCACCGCTCAAATTTATTTCATGTTTCCCTATACTAAATCACCACTAATCCTTTTCAGGTTCCGGAGTAGCATGCTGTTCGCCGAAAAAGGGATTTGACTCTTCATTAGGGGTAGTAAGCACTATATAAATACAATTACCTTGTAATGAGTCTGACCATATTCTCAAGAGACCAATGGTAAATGGTGGTAGTTCCAACAAAATACATTCGCTTCCCTCCATTTGAACTCCATTACATCTATGGCAAAAACAGCCAAAGAAAAGCAATACAACTTTTACCTTCTGAACCCTAAATCTATTTTAGCTATATATTTTTGTTCTTATTACTCAGCTGAATAAAGATGTTAAAAATATGGTTGGAAATGGGGGTCTCTCATTGGCAGAGGGGTGCACCTTTTTCCAAGTAGGGACCCTTCCTTATAGTCAGAGTAAGGGAGTTACACACTTCAGATAACCCCTGCTCACCCCCTTGGTAGCTTGGCACGAGCAGACAGGCTTATCCCAAAGGCAGCGTGTAAAGTATTTGGACCCAGAAACAGTAACACAGTGGAAATACCAAAAATGGACACCACCCCTGTTTAGAACAAGCGTTGGCATAGCCAATAGGTCTCGCTTTTGGGACCTTATGTGTTTATCCTGAAATTTTGGCTATGTTGTATAGCATTGTGGCTGATGTGCATTATGTTTAAAAGTCATAATAAAAAGTGTTAAGCATTTTTGTTTGCTTTATAAAAACCAAGACGACATTATATACAACTGAACAACCAGATGTAAAAAATATTTTAACATAAAAAAATTTCTTCTATTTTTTTGTTATGTGGCACAGTGGTATTATGTGAAGTGTATTTGGTGCATTGAATATAATGTAATTATGACGTGCACTTTTGTGGCATTGAGTGGTATTACGTTGAGTGTATTTATGTTGCAGTGAGTAGTGTGTAATTATGTTGCATGTAATTATGTGGAACTTAGTGGTATGTGTAGTGTATTTATGCTGCTTTGAAAAGAGTTAATATGTGACGTGTAATTATGTGGTACTGAGTGGTATTTTGGGGAGTGTATTTATATTGCATTGAGTAGTGTCATTATGTTGTGTTTAATTCTGTGGCACTGAGTGGTATTATGTGGAGTGTATATATGTTTCATTGAATAGTGTAATTATGTGACATGTAATTATGTGTTATTGACTTTTAAGATGCATAAAATGTAAAGAATATTTTCTTGTTATGTAAATTGTATATATCAATATTAATGTACTTGTATTCGATGTTCACTCAAACAGGATATTCGTATGAGATTTAGTGTTCTGCAATGTTGTAAGATTTGAAGAACTTATTCGAAATGAACTTTTATGGCAGATTGAATTGTTATGGTTTATAAGTCAGTAACCTGAACCCAGTCATATGTTGTGACTTTACAAAGCAGCGAGTTTTCAGCTGTTTAAAATGTGCAATAAAAAGGAGCCAGGGAGATGGTGCAGCTCGTTTTGTATGGTTTATGTGTAAGACATGGTAGAAAGAGCATGCGGACGTAAGAACCTCTTGCTCAATTGTGCATTTCACACTTTAGGTGAATGGAGGTGGGTCGGGCGGGCGTGGGCCCTGCAGACTGCAAACAGTCCGGCGCCTCCCTCAGGGCGATCGACTTCTCTCTGTCCTTAGCTGCTGATATTTCTGTCCATGTTACCGAGGAATCGGGAAAGAAAGGACTGAGATGACAAAAGATCATTAGTTAACCCCTTCGACGCTCATGACGGAGCGGTTCCGTCATGAGCGTCGGTTGCGCTGTGCGCATGACGGAACCGCTCCGTCATGGCCCCGCCCGCGCTCAGAACCTTCAGCACCGCGCGGAAATCCGCGCAGCGCTGAAGGGGTTAAAACTGAAGACATCGCGTTTACAGAGCGGCATATGACGCGTGCAACTGGAAGACTGGGGCGAGCACAAAACAAAGTAAAAGATTAAAAATATACAGATGCAATCGCAGCACAGGAGGGGCAGAGAGCATAAGGACAAAAGAGGGTAGGGGTGCGGCATGCAGCATGGCAAAAGTTCAAAGGCCATGTGTGGTAAACAAACTTTGAGCCAGCCGTATTGAAGATTGACGCCGCTAAAAATAAAACAAGGATCAGGGTGTGTACGGAGAAGACTGGGTGGACCAGATACAAACAGCGTTTCCCTTGCAGGAGCACCATCTGTTTTCAAGATAATTACAAACAGATGGTGCCAAAGCTCGCTTCCTCAAGGGAAGCGCCAAACGTGCATGCGTTGCAATAGAAAGCAATGCAAAATGTGCACGCTTTTTGCCAAAATGCTGATCGATTCCAAAAGGTCCCCTCCTACGCAGCGCATGCGCGCTGCGTAGGCAAGACCTAAAGATAAAGTATCTTTATCTAAACTAAACAAGACTAAAACGACAAACATCCAACATTCATGTATCAAGGTACCACTTTTTAAATGGTTACTTCAAAAATAGCACATATAGAAAAAAAATATCTCCACCTGGGGTTATTACGACTTCGTGACCGGCATAAATTTAAAGTATGGTGCCGACCCCGAGGTGCACGGGCCGGGCTCAGAGTCACATGGAACCCCCAAACAACAGTACCTTGGAAGTAAAGTCAATAGATGATGCACGGCGTCGTGGAGGTGAGGCGTCTGTGCCGAGGTGAAGCCCATTCCATTCTGCCCTGGGGGAGGCGAGGTGTCAAGTCCCTGAGAAGGCAAGGTGTCGAGTCCAGCACTGGGGTAGTTAGGTGGCATCTGCGATGAGGCGTCGGTTCTGGTGAGGCGATGCGACGTCGAAGAGTTCAGGAAGTCACCCTCGTCGGTTATCGGCTCCTCGATAACTGAATGCAGGCGCTGGTGGTGACGGCGTCGGGAAGGCCGATAACTGCAGGTGTCGAAGGGTGTCGGAGCTGTGGTGCAGATGGGGCGGTGCATTGTGCACTTCACGAGCATTGTCCTTTGTGTAGGTCGCGGTGTCACTGGTGATGTCAATGAGGGCATCAGAGTTGTTTTTCTTGTTTTGCAGCACCAACCACTCAATTCTCAGGGCCAAGGAACTGGAATTGGCGCCTTTTTCAATGCAGGAGTCCACAGAGGTCCAGGTGCTGGTCATTGGGTTGCAGTTTAAAACTGCGTGCGCAGACACTGCAGTGATAGGTCTGAGATAGATTTACAGGGCTGCTTATGTGGGTGGCAGAAGCAGTGCTGCAGGTCCACTAGCAGCATTTGATTTACAGGCCCAGGCACACTCAGTGTGCTTTACTAGGGACTTACCAGTAAATTAACTATGCCAATTAGGGTTAACCGATCACATTTACAATTTACACAAGGAGCACCTGCACTTTGACACTGATCAGCAGTGGCAAAGTTCCCAAAGCATCTAAGCCAGCAAAAACGAAATCCAGCATACTGTCAAAAATACTGGAGGTAGAGGCAAAAAGTTTGCGGAAACTACGCCAAGGATGCCAAGTTTAACACGTCGCCTCCAGCTAAAAAGTTGGGAGAACTACCCACAGATTCGTGAGTTTGTGTAAATGAAGAGGTTGCTGAGCCTCAATTGAGATAAGTCTGTTTACTGTAAATTTGCTGGCGGTCATCCTACTAGGGACACTGATAACTGAGCACCATGAATAGTCCTTTAGCACTCGAGGCATGCATTAAAAGACTTAATCTGGGAGCTGGTGTTAGGCTAGACTCTCAGATCTCAATAAGTTTCACAATATCGCTCAATAACAGAGTCTCCAGCGTGTGCTTCAACTTTTAGAATAAGTACCTTATTCTGTTACTGTGCAATGCTACATAAATAGATCCGGCAGGATACATGAGTATCCTAGCTACGGTATTTCCAAGGACCACAGGAATAATGTACCTGAAATCTAAACAGATGTTGGTTCCCTAATGTTTAGTGAATGACTTTCATTGTGGTCAGTGACCCAGAGGTCACCCTCTGCATGTTTTCATGTTTGCATTGGACCCTGAAGTAGTCTAGTCCAAGTTAAGTGGTTCCACATCCCTTGCTCACAAACAGCCAGAGCAGTTTTACCTGGCTGCAATGCAACATAGCTTCAGTTTGGAAGATAAAGCTGCTGAGTGCGGTCACAATGCAGCGTCTGTTCTTACTAGGAGAAAATTGTTGCGGTCAAGTTGGCAATCGATTGTGGTTCTTGAAGTCTGCGTCTCAGGACGAACAAATCCTGCCAATACCACAAAGGGAGAATGGCTCATCCGCAGATCCTTGGAAAGAGTTGGAGCAGAAGTCCTTAATGGAGCTACCAATGTCTTAAGCGTCCATGCTGTAGGATTCCGATAGGGGTACATCTATGATGGTGAAAGGTCTCTGAGTGTGCTTACTATTTCAGTCAACAATAGCAACCATGAATTTGCCAGGTAGCTTACTTAAGTGCCACACCACTCAAGAGCACACCAGATGTGGACAAAACATGAGTGGGTCCCTGGGATCGGGGCCCACTATAGCCCATCTCGGTAGTTCCAATGAACTTTCTTAGTTCAGGGTAGAAAGCTGAGAAAATCTCAAATCCAAGTGGGAGCAACCGGAGGCATGCACCAAATGGCAGAAGCTCACCACATCCTCCTTGATTTGCCCCTGTGGCAATTCTTGATTCAGTTGCTAGGGTTAGTCCTCTTTTCTGGGCGGCTCACTTACCAGTTATACCTCTGTTAGCAGGCAAGGCAAAATCCTTTACAAGGGAGATCCAGAGTACTTCCATCAGATCTTTGAAGACTTCTTCAAGTGATGTTCCCGCACCTGACTACAAAGTTGATTGTCAATTACAGCTGTCCTGAAACTCTGAAGATTTTCCAATCCCCAGTGAGGTTTCACATTTACTGGTGAGCAGTCCTGGAACATTGAACTGGCGTTTCAGTCCTTCTGTTGTACTACTCATGCAGACGGTTTTTGTTTTACATGACTGTAGCCCTGAACCTGTATTACTTTGCTTCTGACGATTTGTGTATCCATTCTGAGACAGGTCAGCCATTCACTGTCTTCAGGTGATGGCAGTCAGGAGGAGCGATGCAGTACTACCCTCCTCCTACTCCGATTAGGCGTATCCACGACAATAGATTGATCTGGGTCCAGATCCTTTGTGGAATACATTTTGCCAAGTTTACCTGGTTTTAGCCACCATTTCAAGACCATTCCTTTTGCTAGGCATTCTCCTGTGGCAAAATGCGAGAAGCTCTACACTTTCCATGTAACTTTGATCTGAATATTAGTGTAATTTGTTGATCCTTCTTGCCCACATATCAACACTGTAGCGTATCTTTGAGTTGGGCAAGAGGCACAATATATATATATTCACATTTGTCATCACAAATCAAACTGGCCAAAGAAAACCCACTACTGAGCAATGCAATTTGAAAGAAAAATACGGTTGGAGTTTTCTACAACCAAAAACGTAATTTTTATAGAGCATTTATTTTAAGGAAAGAAAAATATTGAAGTAAAGGGGTTAAAGAAGTTGCAAAGTGGTAGAGCTAATAAAAGAGGTAATGTAAGAGTAATGGTTTATTCCAAGGGTCGGTGCTAAAGTATCTTTAGTGGAGTGGTTCTGAACTTTTTGACTTTTGTGGACCCCCACTTTTCATTACTGGAATTTGGGGTCCACCATTGAATCATTATTTAAATTCATGGACCCGCAACTGTGTCATCACTGGGAGCCAGATTCCCAAGCCTAAGATTTTTCAATGATTTGAACCGCAAAACAATACACAGAAAATACAGAAACAAGTGTTCATAAAACAAATACACAAATGATGAAATCTTTTATTTGCAAATTAATCTAACTTAAAAATTCCAAAATTTGTATTTTAATGGAAAAGTTGGAGCTTTTCTAAATTCAATTTAGGCCCCTCACTGTCCATACTCTATTCTGTTTGATGCACTTGCACTGCTCCCGCGAATCAAGCTGATACTAAATTTTTAATCTTCACTGTACAATTCCTTCACACTTACAGAACTTGCTTATATATATATGCACTTTATTAAAGTTAGTATTTAATTTGCTAAGCTGTTGTGTACCCCTGAGTGGGCTTTGCTGACTCCAATGGTTTAGGGTACGGTTTTAGTTAGAATTAAGTTCAGGAGATAGTGAATGAAACAACATGTAGTTGTAAAGTTTCCTTTTGGTAGTAAATCAAATTCCATGTGGCTGTCATCTGGTGTGCTCTGTTCACCCACTATTTCCCTCTAATGAAACGATATTAATGTCTTTATTTCGACAAAATACGCAATGCAGCTCTCACTTTTATATTTCCACTAGTTTCCTTCACTCCAAAGTGACCAGTGTCAAATCTTTAGTAGCCTTTTAGACCTGCATTTTCTACATGCATAATACATTCTTTGAGTTTTCTGGGCCATCAAAATATGTCAACTGAGCTGTTTTCAAATGGCCCTTTAAAAGCCGGAGTTTTCCGAATGCACTTGTGGGCCAGATTGTTTATCATGGCTATTTGCTAATTCATTGCTATTCAAATTCATGAATTTCGCTCAGGCATTCATTTGTTTACTGAAATTATTGGGTCTTTTTCTATGTTTTTCACTCTTTTTTAGTTTTTTGTGTTTTGTTGTTTTCTTGATGTATGCACAGACATATGTATTTTTACATGCTAGATTTGTGTGTCTTGACTGCATAACTCATCTTTATTCTTTAAATAACATTTATTGCCTCTTAAATGTTGTAGGGAAATAACTGAACTGCAAACAGTTTGTGCAGTTTAAATTATTTTTCAGGTCTTTCTTTTGGTATTGAACTTTATCTATTTGGCAGTGGACTGAAGCAGAATTTGACTAAACGAGTAAGACAAAGTACTCAGATAAAAAGACAGCCGTATAGCAGTACATCTTCGGGAAATATAAACACAGAAGAAGAGACAACTTTGTCCAGAGATTTGACTAGTGCACCAAAGAATAAACCAGGGAAAACGGACACATCAAAAATTGCTGAGGAATCCACTTACCGGGTAAGGCTTTTATACAATAATTTTAGTATTTAGTAGTGTTTTTATTGCTGGTGTGTTAGAAACCTGTTTCGGCAGTGTAAACACAGTGCTCTTTAAGGCCTGGTTTAAAGAATTCTTCTTTGTAAATAAATACATTGATTATTAGCTCAACGTATCTGTTGAATTGAGCTTGTTTGCATCATTCGCTATTAATTTGATCGATGTCTGCATTTTGATTTTTGTATATCAAAGTGGGGCCTAGGTTCTGTGTCAAACTCACCCAATCTGTCTTCAGTCGCTAGAAATATCGATCTTTTTCACTAAGTCTCATATGGAGTTGCATGTTTTCATTTGGTTACAGTACTTTCATAGATTACCATAATGATAATAGAGGAGTCGACCATCCAAGTTTTTATTCAGAATTCAAATTTGTAGTACATTCTATCCTGAGTAACTTGAAAACTTTCATCTTTCGAAAACTGGGTTATTATTGCTTTCCTGAGACAAGCTTAAACGGCTTTTGGAGTTTTTATAGTCTGCAGTGCTAGACGAATCGCATGTCTACACTCCGGTAGTTTACTATAGTAGTGATATGAAAGAGTTTTTTTCTGTGAGGGATAAACTGAGATGGCGATTTGTAGTCTGATCCTTAATAGGTCGCATATATTCTGAGTCTTTCAACTTTTGGGTCTTTAATGTTTTCTTGGTTTTTCACATGTAGATGCGCACCAGTCCCCCAACAAGAATATTTTAAAAGCTCCATGATGAAAGAGGCCCGAAAGCTATATGGTGGTACTTTTCTACTCCTCTGATTTTCTGATGAATACTTCTAACCACAGATTCCTCATCTTCTGAAATTTGCAATTGCTCCTGCGCATAGACAGGTGGCTTCATCGGACGCCACACTGCATCTGGATGTGATGACCTGAGATCTCATTTAGGTGCTACTCCTACACGCAAACTCCAGTTCTACTTTTTTTGCACCCTTCAACGCAGTTCCAGAACTCTGACCTAACTTTTCAATGTATTACTAATTCAGGAAACTGTTCCAGTGATATGCCCCAACTAAGTACAGCTTTCAAGCTGTGCTGTGACTGCTGTAAACTGATGTTAGTGGATCCGCAAAAGGGCCCTGATGCAATGGCCGGCCATCCGAGATCGCAAGGCAAATCTTTATGCTGTAGACTCATAAGAGAGGCCAATCATGCCTGAAGTCCCAAGGTCTCTTCCAGTCCTGATCTTGTTCTCCATCATCCAGTAAGTTCAAGGCATTGTGGACATACTAGTCGTAACTGAAGCACAAAAAGTCCAAAAAGGGTATCCCCTGCTGCTCCAGAGAAAGGTCGCACAGTTGGTGCACCACAGGCCAAACTCTGCCAGCATCATCGAAGTCAGACCCTCTTCCAGCCCTGTTGTTAATGTACCCCAAATATCCTAGGCAATTGTCAGGACTGGCGAAAATGTAGGCTGCTACAGAGGCCATGCTGCCTTTCTTATAAGTGGTTCCGGTTCACTCTGTTGTGTCTTCGTGCCTCAAAAATCCATTAGGGGCTCCAGGAGAAGCTTCACTAGTGGGTCTTTGCGCTGCACAGTCTGACCCTGTCTAGCTCCAATGTAGCAGACGTCCTCATGTTCCCAGACTATGTCTCTGTGTGAGATTACAGAGGCCCACCATGTGCTTATTCGAGGCCTCTCCATGGTTATCTTGTAAAAATGTTGATATTACAGGAACCTGGATGTCATTTTCAGCATTCACCAACCAGGATCAGGTCGACTATAAAGAGGCAGATCAGGCCCCCCTCCTCCCCCTTCTCTAGTTGGACTTAGATAATGCTAGTGGCCTAGACAGCTCAACTGAAAATGACAGTAACTGTCTTTTGGGTTCTCATACGGAAGAGAATGCATCTTCTGCACTGGTAATTCGCAGGGCTGCTGAACCTGTAGCTATCTACTGTAGACAATTAAGTCAATCTACTTCGGTGTCTGTGGATCATGGTGCTATCTTGCCCATGGAGGTTCAGTCTTCTCATCCATAGTGTGATCAAGGTGGCACCCATGGCAGAGAGGGGCACAGGCTGTTAACGTTTTGTTCAGGGGAAAATGAAATGTGAGGAAATCGCGCTAACATAGACATTAGTAGATACCAATCCAGTACATGATTAAAGAGCAATATATGCCTTAGTTTCATAAAGATGCAATGTAGGTTAAAGTTCACCAGAAAGCAGATACAGTTTCAGCAGGTTTTCAGCTAAATAGAAAAACATGTTTACAAGCCTTGAAAAAATTATAATCAGAGCTCACAAGCAGAGTCCATTCTTGTTGTTGAGACGTGGTTCAGAAAATATTAGTCAAAGGTGGCTTTAATCGAAAGCATGCAGAGTCCTATAAGAAGTCTTGGGAAATTGCTCTTGGAAAGAAGGTTAATGTTTCATTAAAGCTTTGTTAGAACTATGATAAAGAGAATGTAGAGAAAAGGTTACGAGGTTAAAGGACAGAGGTGATGTGATGTGAAACTTAAGTAAATCTATATTATTAACTTATGTATTCTTTGACCTGTTGTTGGCTTTTTTAGACAATTGTGTTTAGGTCATCACTTTTTCAACTATATAAGCAGCTGCATGTGAGCAGCAAATTGAGATCAGCTTTTAAGCTCTAACGAGGTGAATGTTCTCTCAGCCGTTGAAATTAAACCTACGTTTGCCTTGCTGGAGAAGTCTTGTCTTGCTTTATTCCAGTTTACCCCCAACAGTTTGCTATTTCCTGGACCCCAAGAGGGAAGGAAGTTGGAGTCCTGTCTTGGACCTCGGGTTTCTGAAAATTTTCCTCAGAGAGGACAGGTTCAAAATGCTGACTTTGGTCACATTTCTGTTGTCCTTGGACCCTGGACTTGCAGAAAGCATACTTTCATCTTCTGGCCTTGTGCATCCTGCAAGTGCCACAGTCTCATTGGCATATGTGGGCTGTGCCTTGTAACCTTAGACTGCAGTGGGTCCAAAACTGGAGATACTTGTCTGATCTGTATCTTGGATAAAGCAGCTCAAGGCCTTCAGTGGTGGGTGGTGAAGGTAAACCTGACAGGTGGCAGACCACTTACTCCTTCCCTGCTTGAGCTCGTGGTTTTGACAGATGAATCACATCAGCTCTGTGGAGGGAATCTCAATAATGTGCAGATTAGAGACCTCTGATCTTCGAAGGAGCACCCCATGAATATTTGGAGCTGAGGGCCAGTCATCTTGCCCTTAAAGCTTTTTTGCCTTCCAGCAAGGGAAGGTCTGTCTAGGTCCAGGCAGAGTATAAGACTGCCATGTTGTACTGAAAAAAACAGGGCAGTGTGTGGCCTTGTGTTCCCTGTCTAGAGGCTCTCCTATGTTGATGACTGGTGTAGTGGGTTTTCCCAGACGGCGAGTCACCTGGCAGTCTTTCTTAACGTGAGGGCAAACAATAGAGCTTAGCGATCAGGTGGCATGATCTTGCCAATCATGAGTAGCGACTGCATCCAGAGGTAGCACAGGGCATCTTCGTCCAGTGTGGGATGCCTGTGGTAGGACTTTTGCCCATCTCCAAGAACATCCATTGTCCGGCTTTCTGTTCCTTGGAGTTTCCTATTTTAATATTTTAGTAGGCACTAAAGATCTGGTATTCCGACTTGTTGAACCTGGGCCTGAGCCATCCACTACAGCTTCCTCTTCAGGTGATACTGCTGTCCCATCTGCATGGCAAGGTCCTGCAGCCAAACCTCCACAATTTACAACTCCATGCATGGAGATTGAGTGTATCAAGCTTAGTAATTTTGGGTTGATTTGTAAAGTTTGGTTGGGATTCAGGCTGCTTCTCGCCCTTCCTTGAAGTCTATCTACGGAGCTAGGTAGTTGACCTTTAGTGAGGACCAATACTCTGACCACCTTAAGGCTAAATTATCTTATGCCGTTTTGTTTATATTGTCTTTGGCCAGGCAAGATCTTGTTGTAGGCACTGTTGAGGGTTACCTTTCAATCCTTTCGGCCTTTGTGCATTTACCTGATCAACCTTCTTTTATCAAATTACCAGTTCTGATGTGGTTTGTGAAGGGCTGTCTTATATGTTCCTGCCTGAGCCCTTCGTTATGCTTTTTTTCACTGTGCATACTACTTGAATTCATGCAGAGTGGCACTCTTACAATACGAATGGTTCTGAATGGCTTCCTTATTGCAGACTCTTCCTTGTGATCCATGAGCTGCAGGCACGTTCGGTACAGCTACAACACACTTAATTCTACCCTAAAATATTGGTGCTTTGGGCTTGGGCATCCTTTCTCCTGAAAGTGGTGACGACCTTCCATGTGGAGCAGTTTATCACAATCACTGTGTTTTTCCATCAGCCACATCCCCCTAAAGAAGAGGAGAGGCTGCACTAGTTAGATTACAAACTGGACCGAATGCTTATAAATTTATAGAACTAAGGCACCCCTTCTGCACAATCAACTTTTCATGTGGAAGAAAGGGCAAGAAGTCTAAAAAAAGAATGATTGGCAGTGCCCTATGTATAGCACTCAATGAGAGTGATAGATGTTATGGGGTAGGAGTAATCTAGCAACTTGTGCTTTGCTTATCAATTTATGTAAAGTTTGAAGTTAATCATGAACATTAAAATTGAGTACTGCAATTACATGCCCAGTACTGCAATTACATGTTTAATGGTATACGTCGGTGCTTTAAAGAAATTATATTACCTACTGGTGGTTGCCAATAGGTAGTTCTAGTTAGGACCATGTTTCTATAGAAAAAGTGTTTTTTGAGTTGCTTATATCTTTGGCGTCATTTGACAAATCTTCACAAAATTTCCCAAAACAGTTTCATAGTGAGTTAGGTTGTGCATGGAGAGTTCGGGGGTGATCCGTCAAGCAGGGGTCGAGGTAAACGGGGGTCAGAAAAAGTGCATTTGTGATGTTAATTCCCATAGGAGCTTTTGACACAACATCAGCCCGAACCACTGGACGGAATTATACCAAATTTGGCAGAAAGCTAGCTTTTGGTTCGCAGATTGTGCTTTTTGTTATTTGTTGTAAATCTGTTCTGTAGTTGTTCAGAAATTTAAGGAAATCCAAATTTGGATATCTACAATAGCGGCTAATACACTAATAATAATGAGATCCTGCACGGAAATGCAGAGCTCTGATTGGTAGCTAACTCTTAAACCAGGAAGTGTTGGCAGCCATCTTTGGACTCTGCTTCAGCAAAAAAAAGAAAAGGGGGGGGGGGGGGGCAGGGTAAGAATAACCTAAACCTCCTAGCCTTGCTCGTGGGTGGAGTCCCAGAATTACCTCTTACCTCGGCAGGACAAAGCATTTTTTATTTTTAAGTTTATATTTATATTTCATAAAAAATGGAGGGGCTTACTTTGCCCTGCTTGCCACCACCTCACCTGAACCCATGTAAAGTTCAACGGGGTGCCACATGGATCTCCCCTCTCTGCCCCCCTCCTCCTCACCCCCCACCCCCTCAAAGGTTACAGGTATGTAAGAACAAATAAAAACCGTAGGAATTCACTGGAAATAAACAAAGGTTACAAGGACGTTCTGGTTAGGCTCAGATTTCACATGTCCAAACCATAGAAATGTAGTTGTTATAGTTACCTTAGCTAACTCTAATTTACGCCTCCATAATGCACTGCATATGACCTCACCAATGACATCATTCATGACATGGTTTTCACTCATTAGTTTTCGAGAAATTAAGGGTAAAGAATAATTGTATATTTTGGCATTTAGGTTCATGAGAGTCTCCAAGGCTCTCGAGTTAGTGACAATTTAAAAATAGAGAATTCTGATTGGCCCAGGAAGCTCAATTTCCCTTGGGCCGTTCGCTTCTACAGGAGCTGGACTCTCGCGAGTGCTCCAATTAGCTGCCATCAACATTATTCCTCTGTCCTGATGTTTAAAGAAAAAAAGCTATATGGGAGCAGGACAGGGATACCCTGACACACTAGGCCCAAAGAGGGAGGACCCTCCCTGGTGCCAAAAAATAAAAAGAAATGTCCAAATATGCTGCAAACCCACGGTCACGCATTATTAAAGTTTGAGCTGTTGACATTGCTAATAATAATGCAACACCAATAGCAGCTCAAAGATTCAGTAATGTGAGACCTATTGCATTGCAATAGTTTTTTTTAATTTTTTTTATATAGCACGAACTTGAGTGAAAGGTGTGTATTTATGTTGCATTGAGTACAGTGTTGTGTTATTATGTGGCACAGAGTGGTATTGTGTGGAGTGTATTTATCTTGCATTAAGTAAAGAGTAATTATGTGACGTGCAATTATGTAGTACTGAATGGTATGTGGAGTGTATTTATGTTGTATTGAACACAGTGTAATTATGTGATGTGTAATCACAGAACCACACCCAACCACACACACAACCACACACACAACCACAACCACACACACAACCACACACACAACCACACACACAACCACAACCACACACACAACCACACACAACCACACACACAACCACAAACACAACACACCCACACACACCCACAACCACACACACAACCACACACACACCCACACACCCACAACCACACACACACACACACAAACCCACACACACACAAACCCACACACACACACAAACACACACAACCACACACACACAACCACCACAATCACACAACCACCACAACCACACACATAACCACCACAACCACACACATAACCACCACAACCACACATATAACCACCACAACCACACACATAACCACCACAACCACACACACAACCACCACAACCACACACACACAACCACAAACACAACACACAAAAACACACGCACCACCACACACACAACCACACACACACCACACCCAAACACACAACCACATACACAACCACACACACAACCACACACACAACCACACACACAACCACACACACAACCACACACACAACCACACACACAACCACACCCACACAACTGCACCCACACACAACTGCACCCACACACAACTGCACCCACACACAACCGCACCCACACACAACCGCACCCACACACAACCACACCCACACACAACCACACCCACGCACAACCACATACACACAACCACACACACAACCACCCACAAACACAACACACACACACACACAACACACACACACACACAACACACACACACACAAACACACAAAACCACACACACACAACCACACACACACAACCACACACACACAACCACACACACACAACCACACACACACAACCACCCACACAACCACCCTACCACAACCACACACCCAACCACACACACAACCACAACCACAACCACACACACACACAACCACACACACACAACCACACACACACAACCACACACCCAAACACACAACCACATACACAACCACATACACAACCACACACACAACCACACACACAACCACACACAACCACACACACAACCACACACACAACCACACACACACAACTGCACCCACACACAACTGCACCCACACACAACTGCACCCACACACAACTGCACCCACACACAACTGCACCCACACACAACCGCACCCACACACAACCACACCCACACACAACCACATGCACACAACCACAACCACACACACAACCACCCACAAACACAACACACACACACACAACACACACACACACACAACACACACACACACAAAACCACACACACACAAAACCACACACACAACCACACACACACAACCACACACACACAACCACACACACAACCACCCACACAACCACACAACCACCCTACCACAACCACACACCCAACCACACACACAACCACAACCACACACACACCTACAACCACACACACCACCACCACACACACACAACCACACACACAACCACACACACAACCACACACACACAACCACACACACACAACCACACACACACACACAACTGCACCCACGCACAACCACACCCACACCCACACACCACACCCACACACCACACCCACACACCACACCCACACACCACACCCACACACACACCCACACACACAACCACACACACAAGCACACACACAAGCACACACACAAGCACACACACAAGCACACACACCCACCCCCACACACACACCCACACCCACACACCCAACCACACACCCAACCACACACCCGCCCACACACCCGCCTACACACCCGCCCACACACCCACCCACACACCCACCCACCCACCCACCCACCCACACACCCACCCACACACCCACCCACACACCCACCCACCCACACACCCACCCACACACCCACCCACACAGCCACCCACACAGCCACCCACACAGCCACCCACACAACTACACACACACAACCACACACGTCTCATTATCCATTCCTACCTTTGTGGAAGAAGATGTTGCACTCAAATGATGTACTTGACGATTGTTTAATTAATTCTCAACTCCCTTATTTTATTCCCTTAAGATTAAATGTAAAGAAAATTGTTGGTTTGTTCATTGTAAAGTGCATTAACCCCATTTCACAGGTAGAGTGACACTATATAAAATGTAAAATTAAAAAAATTGCACTGGCTGACTACTACTAGTTTTTGGCTCCCCAAATGCCAAAAGCAGCCTGGTCTTCATGTGATTTACAGAAAGGTAATTCCCTTGAGATTATGTGTTTAGAGTCGGTATAGACTTCCTTGAAGAGCCAAAACCATAGGTTCTAGATCAGCTCAACTTCAGAAGCGAGGAATCAACTTAGACTGATAGGTTGCCTGCATAAAACACAAAGAGGATCAGTGCAATGACACAATCTCAACTCACACCCCTGCTGCCTTGCTAGGCTTTTGACTATAGTGCCCGCTCAAGTATCTAGGCCAAAAGATTCTCCTACAATGCACTGGGAATGCCAGTCAACCAGGAAGTCCTTGCCATCTTGGCCAATAAGCATCCTCTCCCTCCATCGTATGCTACATTGTCCAGTGATTCTATTCCCTGCCCAAAGCCTGTCTAGGCCGAGGGAAAGATGCCTAGGGTGTGAACCCATTCAAGGAGATGGTGGGTAAATCTCTCAGTAAAGATAGCAACTGAGCATGCGGGCTAGCATCGCTGTTAATATATGGTTCTCATGTAAAAACACAAAGAATTGCTCTGGTCCTAAGAATTTCGGGGAAAATCTATTTAACATCAAATAGTCAGCGTCCCGGCATCTCTGAAGCCCTTGTGTGTCAGATTATTTCAGATAATGGACAGCAAGAGAGAAAAGAACATTTCACCAAAAAGGCTTGGTGGGAAAGATGTCCTAAATTTAAAGGACAGTGAGGCGATTACATCCAGATCCTGCTGCACTTTCTGTGATAACTCTGAAACTGCGTCACACTTGGAAAAATCTCATTGATCCTTTAAGGGAAATAAAAGTCCCACATCTCCCACTAATGTGAGAAAATCACAGCTAGTATATAAATGGAACAAAAACTAGAAACATAACGATCTAAAGCATCCTGATCAACTATTAAGCAACAGAGTGAGAGCCTCCCATGTTCTCAGGTTTCCATCTTGGGATGTACAAAAAATTGCGGGCCAAGAGCACCTTCAAAAGTGCTGGTGCACCTCAGTTTAGGTATTATAAACTCCCCAACTACACATACTTCTATCTCCGTCTGACTCTAAGAGGTGGTGGGGGGCCCTGGGGGACCAGGAGAGTGACCTGAAGTTCTGTAAATTCCAGGTGGCACTACATACTATGCGTACAAGAGGCGTCAAAGACCCTGGTATTCGCAGCCAGTGACACTGAATTCACGCCATTCAAGCACTCCAAAGCCCCCATCCCCATTTTCAAACGCGCTCGACACTTACTTTGCTGTCCAGCAGATTCCATCCCGGTTCCTTGTTCATCAATTCTGATGCAACATCAACAAAACGTGTACGGAAGTAGACCTTGCAGTTTCCAGGTAACGGATGGTATCCAATCAACCATGGGACGCACATTAAAACAGAGTTAGGCTCGCTCCTTGTCAGTGCTCTGCTTTCGTGCCCACTGCTCCGAGAACGGTAATATGGCAGTTTTCAGAACTGCTTCTCGGTGTGGACGCTCAGAAGAGCGAGGAGGCGCTCTGCAATATAACGCTACGGCTAAAAATAAAACACGCCTGCGAGTGGTGCGTGCGCGCGCCACTTCGAGGCATATGTTTTCAATTATTGTGCCCGTGTCTGGGCACGATAATTGAAAACATATGGGCTTTGGTGCGCGTAACAGACACCAATAGGCCGTGGGCGGAGCAATGCGCCCACCTTTGACCTATTGCGTGCTCTGTTGAAACAAAACACGCACACAAAGCCCAATTACAGACCCCAAAACAGAAAACACACGCACAAGCGTGTGCGATTCCAGGGTCCATTTCTGAACCCCGGACAAAAGGACTCGCGCCTGCGCGAGCACTGCTGCGCAGTGCAACGCAGGTCGCGAGACCTAAAAATGGAGGCATGGCCGCATTTAATGATATTATGCTCTGGGGAGACCCACGCCACCCCCACCCCTCCGGGCATAATATCATTAAATGCAGTGTTTAGAAAGGAGTGGGGAGCTGTGCCCCCCCCCCGTACCTTTAGAGGCCCTGAGGAGTCCTGTGTGTGTGTGTGTGTGTGTGTGTGTGTGTGTTTTTAACTATTTACATAAGAAAGACCTGCTCATTTTTCTGGTCCAGTTTGCAAAAAAATTGCTCTAAGCTTGCAGAAAACAAACAGACAATTGAATAGTTCGTAATTAGACATGAGGAAATGTTCTTACCCAAGACAGGATGAAAACTGTTTTTTCCGTACTGGGAAGTGACGCTGGCTTCAGATGGTGCAGAGATTAGACACTACCTGAATTTCTTAACGATGGTAGAACAGCCAGATAACACTTGTGCTTGTTTTATAAAAATGAATTGACTCTTGATACACTCCTTGAGACGCTGCTGAATACTTTACACAAGTGTTGAGACACAACTTGGTGTTCGAGACACCAAAACCTCTTCATAAATACAAGAGACATGAACGCGCTACTCAAGCGCCGTGCAGTGACACTGCTCTGAAATTATTTTGGAAGAATTTCTCTTCTGAAACGATGCACTGGAAGAAGACACTATCGGCGCTTCAAAGGATTCAGTTGAAGCACAACGTTCTTCTCTTGAGCATGCGCGTTAAGAGCTGCCGACCCAAGCGAGCATAAAAACTAGACTGCTCACCCAGATTCTTTATCATGCGTTCATTACTTCGGGAACTGGAGGAACATTGAGTGAGTTCAGGAAATGTTTTAAGGCAAATTTGGTGGATGGAGGTGATCACTTTCAATGTGGTATGTCTGTGCTTTTATCAACCTGACTTTCTGTTTAGCTTTGCAACCTTTTACTATGATCCTGGCTACAGCATTCCTGGCATATAGTTAAGTGAAATTCTCAGTGATTAACTTTTGAACTAAAAAAAAAAAAGAAAGAAGAAAGTCACCAGTTCTAGTTAGCAGCCCTAACTATAACTTATGGCCCTGTCATACACTGCTTATGATCTCACATGTTCTGTGACATCATCAATGACATCATTGATGACATCTGAAATGACATCACTGATGACATCCAATGTGCGGAAAAGCGAAGATTGGATGATGTCATCTGCAATGTCATCAGTGGTGTCATTTGAGATATTATCAGTGATGTCAAATGATGTCATAGAACATTTCATGAGTGATGTCATGCAAGATCATAAACAGTGCACGACGGGGGAGCAAGTTATAGTTAGCGCTGCCACCTATAACGTGAATTTGTGGGGGGGGGGGGGGAGGGTTTGTTCAAAATATTAGTGTTTACACTGAGAAATGTACCTAATTATAACGTTACTTTAGCCTTTGTTTTTTTCAATGAATTTCTATGGTTAAAAAAAAAATCCTTTTATCACACCTAACTATAACGTTACTTTAACCTTTGGTTTTGTTCAGTGAATATATACATATTTCTATATTTTAAATGTTTACAGTTATTTGATCATTCAATTTACAGTTTGTAAAACCCCTCATGTAATGTAGTAATTTTTCCCAAAAATCAAATCATAAAATCTTTGAGTGTAATTGTAGCATTTTATCTAGGCACTAGTTCAAGAATTGGACCAAGAGCGAGAAAAAAGATGGAAAGCTGAACAGATTGTAACAAAGTTAACAGACCACATTAAACAGCTGCAGAGCCAGTCTAAGGAAGAAAAGGATATCAATAGCATGGCTGTGTATACCACAGACAGGTAAGAGAGCGTTGGTTCTGCAAACTTTGTTTTTCATATTTTTAGAGATAGCCGTCCTCAGTTGAGGCTTTCTGTAAAGACAATCTTTTTTTAAAGCAGTGTTTGAATTATGCCCATCCTACAATCCAGAACCGTGAGCAGTCTGTGCTTGTTGCACTACCACCTAACATATTTGATTAATTGTGGAAAGATGTAAAATTGTGAAATTCCACACGTGCCTCATACTCCCTCAGCTCATAAATTAAGACATATGAGCAAAGAGAATTTCATTTGCCTGCAAGTACAGTTCCCCAGCCTTAGTATTTTCATAGATGCACAAACTTGAGGTGGTACCCATTATCAGTTTTGTTAATCCTTAGTAGTTTTAATGACTAGTAGTCACAGTCAAAATATAGTACTTTGGAGTAGTTAATTCTTCAATATGTGGTGTGAACTCCAGCCAATTAAGTAACTATAAATCCAATTCTACGCCTGACTGTAAATGTTATTGATTTATTGTAGATTATACAAACTCACTATTCCTACGCAAATCTGATCCCTTAATTACATATAATGTTGTTATTGTTTAATTAATTATGATAATATTCTTGGTCTTGCAGCTGTTGATTTATTTAAGTGGAAGCTTATCCTCCATAGTGGTAATTTCAGGCAGTTCCTGTTATAAATCCTGAGAAAATGAAGATTACATTAAGACTGTGTCCAACTGAATGAAAAGGCCTAAAGACCAATTGGTGTAGGTTTCAAGATAGATATGATAGATCTGCTTTGAGATAGTTGTAGTCTGACAAACCACATGTTGAGATCACCCACAATGCATGGATTGGTTTGTTTGAGGGAGATGTCAGAGATTAAGTTGAGGAAGGCTTCTGAGAAGACTGGGTTTTGTGGTGGACCAATGAACTGGAAAAGGTGGGCTTCAGAATGAGTCTGTCATCTATCCATGTAAAGCTAACCTTGGGTCTTAACAAATGTGGGCTACTCTCTTGTACACTTTAGGAACATATCATGGTTAGTCGACATTTGTAGCTTGAGAGTAGGCCTATCGGAGAGTATAATAACACTGGTTTTGCACTACTTCTGTCGCTCTGCCTGTCACTCTTGGGTGAACTACTCGGGGCAAGTACCATGGCTGGTTTTATAAGGCCCATTCCTACACGTTACTCCTCTGGCTTTCCTTAGTGGACTCTAAAATAAATAAAATGTTTGATGCAAGATGGTACTTCCAAGAGTAGCATCCTTAACGCCTGTGTACCACCTATCCCATAGTGAATGTGATTTAAACTCTATAATACAGACCAGTGATAGATATCTGCATTGTAAGAGACATGTAGTGATTGACTGTTTTGAGTTAAGGGTTGCCTGGATATAATCAAATTATCAGGTGTCCAACAGAGGTACAGATGATCAAATTGTGATATGTCTTTTTGCAGATCGTGGAACATGGAACTAAAAGTGAGTTATAAGTCACCATATAGTATGAGATTTGACCTGGGCTTAATGTAGAAGTTATTTATGTAGATTATGGATGCTTTTTGAATAATAGTGCTCATTGTTTTTTATGTAACAGTGAGTGAGTAAAATACTTTTAAAAACCTTTCCTCGCAGAGCGGCTACTACCTGATCCCCTACCACCTAGTTCCTTGTCGAGCACAACATATTGTTTAAAAAGGGATAATTGTTTTTATGCTTTCCATGTACTTTAATATTCTCAAACTAGTTTGTTTTTACGTTGATGAATCTCAGGGTTTGTTGTGTATCTCTTGTATAGTTTGTTTTTCTTTTGTCCGCGAACACAGGAAAAGGTGCATAATTGCTGGTCCAGTGAGAACCCCATATGTTACAATTATGTATTGTCTGTCTCAGAGGATATGTATTTATACTCCTCCAAAACGTGGGCTTTGCCTTTGCCAAACTCTGGTTCTTTTCAGTGCTCTGACAAATTGTGGCTGTGGACATGCTTAGATTGTGGTTGTGTATACCTTATGTGTGTGCCTTTATTACGGGTTGGCGTCTCCACCTCAGTCTAACATTCACAAATGTTAAAAGTATGGCTCGTAAGCTGTGCAAGGCAAAGGTTTCCAGGCATTCTTCTGGGCAGATCAAGTTGCATTGCCTTCGGGATTTCTGTTTGGCTGTGTGGAGTTCTCATTTGGCAAGAATATGATGCCCTGTTTAAAGGCAATCTTTTTATTTCTATCCCATAGAAAAATGTTTGTGGAGAAAGCCCTTCCACATACACCCCTGCCAATACGGGAGTGACCCCTTCTCACCCTGGAAAGAGAGTCATGCTAGCTCTTGGCTGGAGTAAAAACCCTACCATTTCCAGAGTTTAAAGGAAGTTAAGAGGAGATTAGTAAAGCCCCTAAATATACATGTTTGTGGGCATTTAAAACCTTCCAAAGTTAATTTAGCTTTGAAATGCCCATTTTCACATTCTTTGAATGGGATTTACAGGTGCAAAGAACTCTGCGCTCATTAACGGATGTAGGCATGCCAGTAATCCCTTTGTGAATTCCTGGCAGCTGAAAAATAGGTAGAATCAGTCATAAACTTTAGTTCTCAATCAGATATACCTTATTTGCTTAATGTGGACTAGGGTGTGTAATAGGATTTATATTTGAAATCTGCTAAGGTGTGGCCTTTGACCATGTCCCATTGCGATGCATCTTGGGTCCAGTTTGTGTGTCTGTTCATTTAAGTGTTTATGAACATCTGAAATTAAGCAAAGTTCTTGGTTTGAAATACATTTTTATATGTTTCTCTGTTCAGTAGTCTAATTATGATCTTCCAAGGCTGCAGCCCTACTCCCTGTCGTCAGACAAGACCCACCGTGCCTGCATCCAACCCTGTTGTCCACGACTGCAGGGGGTTGCTGGAGGCCAGGCTCTGCGCCTAGATCCCGCTAAGCACATCTGGAGTTGGATGCAGGACATGTGTGCAAACAAGGCTCTGCATCCAACCCCCTGCCAGCAGACAACCCTCACTATACACTGCCTCTGGCTGTGCGCATCAAGAGTTGGGCATGGGGCATGACCCAGCACATTTCCGGTAGCCAGTTACCACTGCAAAACAGTTAGGGTAACGATTGTAATGATTAAAAAAAGAAAAAGGAATGCACTGGAAAAAAACTTTTAAAAATTGATTAGTGGTTCAAACGTGCAAAGCCACTGGAATTTGTTAGTTGTAGTATGCGATACACTGAACATTTTTAAAAATATGTAGATCAGGATGTTTTGCTGCATGTATTCACTTATTAGTTACCCCAATTTTCTTTATATCTGTGCCTGAATAGTGACAGTTATGTCTCAGAAATGTCACTTAAGTTATCCCTTATCCCTCGCTGGATGCAATTGCTAAGCAATGACTATAAAGGATATTCCTTCTATTAGGTTCATATCCTTATTTCAATGGCATGTTTCTCTGAAGGTCCACACAGAAGACCATCTTCGTTCAATGTTACATTCTCCAGCCCAGTTTCCCTTCTCCCATCCTGCCATCATACATGTGGAAAAGGAATTGGAAGTAACTTTTCTGTAGATTATAACACTATATAAATTAAGTGCTTTTTAAATTATGTCAATCACCTGCTCATAGAAATATAAAAGATACATTATTTACACTACTGACTGTGATATAAACATAGAGTTGTGTTAATACCATGGAGAATAGGCATACTATTATTTGTAGAAATCCAAAGTGGGCTTTTGCATTCTTCATGCCCAAAGCGATCACAGTATGTAGCTTTACTTGGAATACTGCTCTGAAAATATTCTTCTGACCTTTAAGTTTGATTTGACTTAGTGCAACAAAGGCCTTTTGTGAGTAATGCCCAAGCGAATGAGCATTGGATGAGCCCCTTCAGCCATTGCTTGCTTAGTGTGTCATTCTCATTGTATATCCGCCCACATGAATAATGCTCAGTTTTAGATTTTGTAGAAGTGCATGCCAAAGCAAATTATTCCATTTCTGGTAGCGCAGATGAGCACCTCCATGATTCATGTGTATGTTGTGTTGTTGCTCCAGTGCTGCAGTGTACTTCTGAGAATCAAAGAGCAGCTGCGGGGAAAAAAGACCCTCTCATTACAATGTGGGCTATGTACAGATGGGAGGCTAAGTGGAGTTCATCTTGAAATGGGGTTTTCCAATGAAGGTAGTGAAAACTCCCTTCAAAGATGCACGATGTATATCAATATAACTTTGTAGAGCTGACTGCACCAACCGTGGCATTATGTCTTCATGTTTCCAGCTCCACTGCTCAAATAACCGAAGACCAGAAGAGAATAAGGCCGGGGGATTGTTTGAACGCAACCCCACTTGTCCTGCTCCTTCTCTCTCTCAGTAGGCAAATCCCCCCCACTTCTTGCATGCTCATGGTTTGCACAATTTCTGTTCATTCTATAATGCGGAGAGGTTAGGTCCCATGGGGCCAGAGATGACATTGCACCTCTGCAACATGGCTCACATGTAGAATAGCTGACTTGCAGAAAGCCAGTAGGGCTGATTCTAATGTGCTAATGCATGAGCACACTGCAATGCACAAATGCAGTTTGCGTGCAATAGCATATTAAAGCCAGACTTGTTCTCTTTGCTAATACTGGTTTCATTTTGCCATCTCTACAGGCACGCTGAACTTTTGCATTTAGTACGTGAAAAATGTTTTCTCTTAACTTTGCCATGTTTTGCATTACTAATTTTATTAAGAGCCTTATTGAAATCTCTCAAGTTATGTCGCTGCTTTCAGAAGTGAATAGATGGATTTGATTTTTGATGTCTGCCTTCTTGGCTGTGTATGCTCAGCAGTTGAAGGACAGTTGGGTGAGTCTGAGCTTCTGAGCTGTCTGCTTATGATTGTAACCACAGTTCTTTTTGGTTGTGTTGTTTTGTTAGACTCAAGGAGTTACTTCTTAAGGAAAGAAATAATAAAACCAAACTGCAAGCTGTTATCCAGCATTTGGACGCTGAAACGCAAAGACTTGAGAATGAGATCAAACTGGCAATGACTAAAGAAGAAGAACAGAATAAGACTTTAAAGAAGTTAGAAGACACTTTAGCAAAGATGGAAACAAAAAGTCTACATCAACAAGCTGTAGAGGTATTTGTTTGGTTTGTGACTCTCGCCACATGCAAGGCAGTTGTTTTGTTTGCTATGTCAAGAGCCAGATTGTTTTCACTGATGGTAGTCTTACATCCTAGGAATCCGCTGTCCCGCCCCCCCCCCCCCCCCCAACACCCTCCTACCTACCCCAATCTCCTTGTGTGTGGTAGCACAACCAAATGGAGGCAGATGTTTTGGCATGAAAAATGGCCGAAAATCCAGACTTTGTGTGTTAACCTGCATTCAGACATTCCTAATCTTATGTCCTTCTCCACCTTCCCATGTCTTTTTTCTTCCCTGAAGTCTGGTATTACCTCAGTTCTGAGAGGTGTGTTTGCGAGTGCTAGGTGGTCGGGCAGCAACTTCTGGTGAGGCTCTCATGGGGTTCCAAATGCCTCACTGATTGTTTAATGTTCAAGATAGGTCTGTCCTTTGGAATGTTGATAACTATATTCAGGGACTTGCAGTCTACTAGTTTTTATTCCAAGAAAGAAAATATGGTTTTACAGTTCTATAGGGGCTAGTGAATGAAATGGAGGCAGTCACAATGTGCTACAGTTTTCATCCCCCATTTACATTTTTTACAGATGAAACAAATCCAAGAGGCTGAACTTAAAGCTACAGCTGCTCATCGAGAAGCTGACTTACTCCGAGTAGCTGTCCGTCAACAGAAGGAGAAGGTACAACAACTTCATGAGCTTCTTACTTCACGAGAGCAGGCACACAGGTATTTAACTCAATTGCAAAAAAAGTTATAGCACTAGTGTATCTCACCATCCTGCAGTCAAACTCGGTGTTAATTTCAGCAAGAATAATAGTAATCAACATTTTAAGGTATATCACCATGGTAAAATATGAGACAGTGTTTTGATAATTCTTATAAACAGTCACTAAATTGGTAAGACTTAGCAAGATTGTTTCAACTCTGTATGTGAGGACAATCTGAATTTCAACAAAAGTAACACTTTGTGAAAGCAAATGCAGTTTGGATGATGACTTATATTTACGCCATCAAGCTAGACCAACATTGGCACATAGATTTGTTTTTGTTGTAGCGCTAATTATTAGTGTGGTGTGAGCCTTTCTGGCGCATGAAGACTACTGAAATATTGTCATTGTAAGAATCTTTAACCTCTTCTGTGCCCATGACGAGATAGTCTCGTCATGGAGCACGGTCGCGCTGTGCCCATGACGAGACTATCTCGTCATGAAACCCGCCCACTAATGTAACGCCTGGCACAGGAGGGGGAAAGGGCGTGGCACAGAAGGGGTTAAGTACTAATACTGTTTTGTTGTAGTTTTAGAAGAGTAATAGGTTTTGGTTGAAATACATATTTATGTATTGAGCATTCTCCTACCGTATCTACTTAGGAAGGCTGTCAACAATCCTGGAATCTGGGGGAAGGGGTGGGACTTTAACAACGGGAACTTTTGGTTCTGTAGTATAAAGAGAAATTAACACTTCTGATGAAGCACTTTACAATTCCTATAAAAACTTCAACTAAATGGTCATTCAAAATGTAGAAAACACAGACATTTACTAATTATAGTGAGCAAAGCAACCATAAAGTCCTCTGCAATGCAGTGCTAATAAACTCAAACATAGGTTGCCAGTCCAGCTCCCTCATATCCCAGTGAATAGTGCCTTTATTTCTAAATGATGTGATCTAGATGCAGGGTGTAGTGCCAGTTACTCCATACTCTTCTAGTTGGGAATGCCTTCACTGCTGGTAGGGTTGGAGATAACATCATTTCACTAAATTCTGAATCTGTGCGTTCCTGACCTTTTTTGCCTTAATCCAATGTCTTTATGACACTGCAGAGGAGTCTCCTGTCTTGGAGCAACACTGAACAGATTCTGAATCTGCAGAAAGAGGAGTAGACCAGATGACTTCCATCAGAGGTTAAATCCCACTGCTTTCAGGGTACTTGTTATTCTTATTGCGTGCAGTACAAAAAAGCACAGGGATGAGAGAGGAAAAGGAAACAGATGACATGAGCCAGTATTGCATTTCAGTACCATTTCGGCTCCACTGCTATTGGAATCTGTACCTGACCACTGCCAAAGGTTGTGATAAAGTCCATAAAAAAATAACAATAATCGACTCAAACAATTTTATGTGACTGGAAGTGCTTACATGAGGAATTCTTTTCAACTCCAAAAGGATTCCATTCATCACTCACATTTTCTCCAGCTGAAATGAGCTTTCCTAAAACTGTTTTGTCCTGCTACACCTGCACCTCTCATCCTTTATTTCTTACCATCCTTTATTTCTTACTGGTGGCTCAGTGGACTAATGCGTCTGCTGCAGGGGCCTGTGTTCGACCTCATGGTCACAGGTTCAAATCCCGGCGGGTCCACTCAGCCTTTCATCCATCTGAGGTCGATAAAATGAGTACCATTGAGTTGGGTAACAATAAACATCTGTTATTCAGCGCCAAGATACCCTTAGTGGTGAACGTGCGCTTTACAAATACACGTGTTACAAATACACGTGTTATGTCAATGTAGCAGTCCCTACACCTGTATTGTTTAATGTTCAAAACAACACTATGAACATAAGTAGAGCTCTTCGTTTGCTGGGTTTCAATCTTTAATTATATATAAGATGTGCAAAACAACAACAACAAGACCTAGCCTGCCTACCTAAATAGTATAGTACTCTGTTTTGATATTTAGATTATAATGGCTCCACCAAAACCATTATGATAGTTGCAGGAGATCACACTCCTGTACACATTACCTGGGGAAAGGGAGGGAAAAAAAGAAGAGGGGGATAAAACATGTACTCATAACATTGGACCTATAACAAACATCCTACAGATCATGTTCAAGGTGCACTTCACTTGCAACCCCACTTCAGGGAAATGTTTTCAAGCACTCCAGTGAAGTACATAAACCTTGCTTATTGCTGTAGTCCTCTAGCCTCCATTAAGCATTACCCTCAGCCTGATGACTCCCATCCTTCCCTGCTTTCAAACAGTCCCATGCCACTTCTCAATTTGTAAATGCAAACATCTTCTCAGCATCTCTGATGGGCAGGCTGTTCAGGAACCATGTGGAAGCTCCAGCAACATGTGTGAGAACCTCCTTAACTCTACTATAGCAACATTAAATGGCTTAGATCAAGAAAAATATGGATCTCAAAACCTCTCCTTGTTCCTTTCTTCACTACCAATTTTCTACACATTTCTCCCTCTTGCCTGCATTTCCCAACTGAACCAGCACCATACCTGCTCTCCTTATAGCGCCATCCAGAGCCCTAGTAGGGATCTGCAAAACATTAATCACTCCCTTAAGCAGTGCTAATGCGCTCATGTTTTAAGAAATCTCCTTCCTGAAGAAGTTGCCCCAAGGTAAAAAGTTGTAATGCGTTACTTTTGTTTTCCAGCATTTCGACATTTGAATCTAATTTGATAGATGGAGGCATTTATGTACTCTTCAAATTTCTGGAACTGGTGAAAGGCATCACCATGGTACATGACGCAGATTCTGTTTGATTCATGTGATGCTTCCAGGTCTCCACTTTGTTCTTTGGCGGCTGTGCAGTGTAGGAAGCTGGCTCTGTATATACTATAACAAAGTGAGGTATAGTGTGCACATAGTCCAGTGGATCCCCAAAGGTAGGCACAGGTAAAGTTAGATAGCACCTCACTCTCCATTTGTGGTAGTGTGGTCGAGCAGTAAGGCAGTATCAAAGGACAGTGTTAAGCATTTCTTGTACACACTCAGTCAGCAAATGAATACACACACTCAGACTGAACTTCAGACCAATTGTTTTTGTATAAAAATATTCTTATAGTTATTTTCCAGAACCAAGCAAGCCTGGCTCAGGTAAGCAATAAATACTTTGCAGTAGTAATGCAATTGAAATACAGTTTGAATGTTAATTGTATATGCACTTTGATTTGATTTACAGTTTAGATGCAGAGAAATGCAATACTTAGTAAATGCAGTACATAGACTTCAAAAGGCTTTTTAGTAAAATAGCAGGTAAGTAACTTTAGAGATTACTAGGCTTACACAGATTAGTATACCTAGATACTACTCTGGGACATTCCCTGAAAACCGGTAAATTTTGTTAGATTATGCAATTGTAAAGAATTTCTTTAGTTTCTCGAACTCCACACTTAGAAACTTTTCACGGAAAAACAATCAATGTTATGCTATTGAGGAAAATGGTGTTATTGGTTTTGAGGTAAGTATTTGGTAGTGGGAGTTGAGGTTCTGAGGGTAGACACAGGCGTCCCCCAGGGTCAAGGATGCCCTCTAGTTACACCCTCAGCGGCACTAGGGCAGCTGGGTGCAGAGTGCTGATGCCCAATGTTATCCAATGGGGGTTCGGGGGCCTCAGGTTGGTGGCTGCGGCAGGCAGGCCACTTGGTTGTGGGAGCAAAGCTCTTGCACTTTAGCTCAGGGCAAATGGGGAAACAAAGTAGCACCAAAGGTGCACCATCAGCGACACTAGGACGGCTGGGTGCAAGGTGCTGTTTTGACGTCGGGCGCCCTGTTTTCAGCGAGGAACCTCCAGTATGTAAAGGCACTGCAGGCTTGGGGACGAAAGTCTTCTGGGTGCCACCACCACTTTGAGAGGTAAGTTGGGAAGTTAGGGGTTGGTTAGGCACCGTCGGTTTGGGCACACAAGGCTGTGGGGCATCGGGTGCAGGGGTGCCTTTTGGGTCGGACCTTCTTACCAGCTCCTGGTTGGGGGGACCTTCTAGATTTAGGTTGCATGCGTCAGCTGGAGGATTGAGGCAGGTCAGGGGTCACCAGATCTTGGGTCGGGATCGCCGGGGGCACCTCCTTGTGGTGTTTGCCCACTCAAGCTCGGGTCGTGGACAGCGGGTGCAGAGTGGGGCGTATTCGCGGTGTCCGGCCAGAGCCAGAGGTTGCAGATGAACAAATTTGGTCTTCACGGGAGACAGAGTATGTGTAGTTGAAGGCAGGCAGGTCCTCCGGGTTTTCAAGGTTGCTGGCTGCAGGACACACCGGGATTTTGCAAGAGCAGGTTCGATGGAGAGACAGGCCGGTAAGGCTGGGGCAAAGTCATTGGGCGTCTTCCTCTTGTTAGCTGCTGCACGGCTGTTTGGCCCTTCTTCTTCTTCTTGTAGTTTTTTCTTGTACGAAGAAGCAAGGGTCAGGGGTGCCCCTAAATACTAGATTTAGGGGTGTTACAGGTAGGTAAAAGGCAGGGACCAATGGGTCCCTTTCCTGGGGTGGGTATACCCCCTATTTTGCCATCCTCCAGTGGGAGGGGGCATGAGCCTGTGCCTGGTTGGCTGAGTCGCCCCACCTGCAAGATGGCAGGGACTGGGAGTTGTGCTTCACCTCGCCTCCCCCACCTGAGGTGTGAGGTTGGCAGAGGTGGGCACACCTCTCTTTTTCACTTGTTTTTCCTGCCGGTTCTCCTGCCCAAAGTGAAGGTTAGAACCAGTGGGGACCAGTTGCTGAAAGCAGCAAGTGACCTGGGGATGCTCACAAAGGCGGCAAGCCTTTGAAGCTTCCCCTTTGTGAACCCTGCCCATCCTGGGGAGGAGGCTTGGTACTTCGTCCCAGGATGTGCATTATTTCAGGCCCCAGAGAGCAGCAGGCTCTCGACCCATGGGTCCAGAAACATGTCTGGTGGTGGCAGCTGAAAGCAGCCACTCAGCCTGGACACTAGTCGTAGGTTAGTTTTCAGGGGGCATCTTTAAGATGCCCTCTGTGTGCATTTTTCATTAAATCCCACACTGGCATCAGTGTGGGTTTAATGTGCTGAGAAGTTTGATACCAAACTTCTCAGTTTTAAGTGTAGCCATTATAGTGCTGTGGAGTTCGTAATGACAAACTCCCATCACCATACACTCTTAATGGCAGCACTGCACTTACAATGTCTAAGGATGGACTTAGATACTGTAGGGGTACAGGGCTCATGCAGCTGTACCCTCCCCACTGGTATAGTACACCCAGCTAGAGGAGTGACTGATCTATGCCAGGGCAGGGGGTTGTAGGCATGACACACACAGGTGTGTGCCATGTCGACTCTTCACTTTGTTCAGCACCAAAACACGCAGCCTGCAAAGGCAGAGTATCTGTGTAGAGGTACAGGGCTTCTAAGGGTGTCACAGTATGCGCTGCAGCCCTTAGAGGTCTTTCCTTGTTACAGTGCCCTGGGTACCTGTGGTACATTTACCAGGGGCCAGAGATGCCAATTGGGTTAGTTTTGGGGAAAGAACACAGGCCCTGGGAACCTGATTGGCAGAGACCCAGGGCACATCAAGTGAGAGTGCATCAGTAGTCTGGCAAAAAGTGTGGGGGGGGGGGGTTACTGCAACAGAAACCCACTTTCCTACATGCAGCCTTTCAATTAGTGAAATCCCCCTTCAAATGCAGTTCTTTTCCCTTTCATTTGTTGCAGGCACTTCTGCATGTCTCCAAAAGGCACCATTATCAGTGACTCCCCCTGAGTTGAAGGATGCCTGCTTTTCACCTTGTCACTTCTCACCCCTTCCATTAGGGTCACCAAGCAGTGAACTCTGCGGGAAAGAAAAGTCTTGCTATCCCTGATCTCTTTTTTTGTTTTCTTTTGGAGCCATTTTCTCCAAGCTGATATAGTTCTTACAGAGATTCATCTGACATGCAGTAGAGCGCAGATTACTGAGGCTGCCTGCTTACTGCCAGTCAGTGAACAGTCTTTTGCTTTCTATTATTGATGCTGTTGTTCTCTCTCACCTTGGGGCCATACACCCAGCTGCCTCACAAGAAAATCCCTTCTCCCTTTGAATCTGACACCATTGGCAGTGTTTTAATAGTATTCTCTATTCCCTGGGACTACTATGAAATTCTGCCCCTGCCGCACAGTCATCCAGCAAGAATGGCCTTTCTGGCCGGTTTAACATCTAGTACACAAGAAGAGCATCCTCATCAGTCTCTGTGCTGGCTGGACATGGTAAGAACCCTAGTCAGACACCACCTGCGCAGACCTGAAACCGGAACACTCTCTGAACTCCAAACAGAAGTGGCCAGCATGGATTCTGAACAGTACCTGCTCCCCTAATTCTTTATCAGCAATCTGTAGTAGCCAAAACTATTTGCAGCTGACTAGGAGACTCTGCCCGCAGATGATTCTAGTGAAGCATAACACAATAGGCAGTGTTGAAATCTATTTAGTCAATCTTCTCTTGGTCTTTTAGACATACCTCTGTAAACAGTCAATGCTCAAAAACACTCAAATACCTCCCACCAGGCTGGTAAAGTATCTTTTAGAGTCAGGGTTTTACCAACCGGGGGAGAGCAGGACCAGCCACATCTTTCAAATCCGTTTCATATGATATTTGAAGCCTTGAAGGCATTATATTTGATCCCCATTTTAAATCAGCAGCTTTAAGATTGTTTTCTGAACTTGCTTCTACACATTTTTTCAGAACCATTCTGGCTGTTGAACAATCTATAATTAAACTGTAGATTTCTATTTGGGCACACTCCTATTCAAAGCTATCATACTCCAAGGGATGTGGTGCTGGGAACTTTTTCAGCTCAGACAGTGGTTGTTAAAGCAGTATTGGGCAAAATTAAAGGTGCTAATTCTCCTCCTTCATCACTATTGGACTAGAAGCAAAGAGATGATAGATCAAAGGGAACAAGAGATCCTTTTCTTAGGATGATAAGTATGTGAGGGTGAAATTATATAATAATCTCTAGAATTATCACAACATTGAAAAATATGCATTTTATCTTCCAGCTGACCTAGCTGAAGAGTTTCAGAAGAAACTACTTTGTAGCATTTACAGATTAACAATGGATTGGTGGGTGCTACAGCTACACCTATGAATACCCCATATGTATGCACGGACATGCATGGCTCAAGCCTTTGCCCCATAACTAGGGCATTCAAGACAAGGTGATGAATTTCCCCATTGATGAGTAAAACCTATTTCCACCTTCCACTGTCAAGGTTCTTGAGAAATGTGAAACTGGAATACTGATGGCTAAATCATTCAGTCCATTTATTAACTGCAAGAAAGACACTTATCAGCTTTAACATACGTTCACTGCCTTTCTTAGATCCATTTATTAATGGGTGTTGGGCTGGGCCCAATTAGACGAAAGGGGTTAAAGGCCCAATCAATAACAAGTAACTAACAAATCCTCTATGCTGCCAATAATACAGTGTTATTTCCAAGAGAGACAGATCTGTCACGATTTTACCTGTGAACTGATAGCGTTTATATTTTCAAAGACTTTTTATTCTATTTCATTTTACACAAAGAACATTACAATGAATTGACCATGAATCTTAAAAAATAGATAAGTATTTTTTGACACAATAATTAAAAACATATATCCTCAAATCTCATTTGATGATGCAGAACTATATTTTCTGATGGATACTTCTAACTGCAGATTCCTCACCTTATGAATACCCTTAGGCGCCAGACATGATCTGGAGATTTTTCTTAGTATTGTTTCTGCGTGCGAGCAGGTGGTGTCGAGGGTCAGACTGGAACAAGAAATAGACCCAGGGACCAAAATAAAAGTGGCTCCAATTGGAGAATTAGCTAAAAAATAAAATGGTCCCTGTTTGTATATTAGAATAAATATGAAGTTGCAACGAAACACTGTATACGTTTTTTGCAAGGTATGGAAGACTGCATGAATTTGAACATGATCCAGGCAATGTTTGTTTCAATATCAGGGAAATCTACGGGTAAAACAGGCTCATCAGACCATAAACTGGCACACAAACATCCAAAAAATGGGCTCACTCACTGACCTGACAGACTAGCACTTCGGGAACTGCCTGATAGACGAATAGGGCAAACCAAACTTGGTGGCATTGTGTCAGTCTGACTTCATGCCGCCCAAAAGTGACAATGGAGCCACATATATGTATTACCCCTGCACATTGATGTTGGTTCCTTTCTTTTAGTGCCTTTGGATATGGATCCAGAGCTCGCACCCTACCCTTATTCTCGTCTTTTCGACAAATGTTTCTTCTAAATTTTACTACAGTGTGCAAGGGAACATGTCCCCTCCGAATACTATAAGGTTTTAGCCATGTCAGGACTGTCAAATCAGATGCCTGGAAGCGATCCCGAAGGTTTATGCTGTAGTGTCTAGGGTGCTGTGATGAATTCCAAATTGAACCAGAATTATGATCGCAAGCTCTACATCGCTGAGCATCATCAAAAGTCACAATAAGATGATTGTCAGTATTATTTTCGTGAAGGGAATTGCACCTTTCATGCATTAGTGTTCAACATAATTAACATTCCCACAAAAAAGAAAGAAACAAGGAGGGGGATCAGGGGCACTAGGAGACAGGGGAGGGTTTCCACACGTATGCTCTGTATGTCCCTATTTGGCGAATATGCTGGAGGGTACATCAGGTTCTTCCTGCGTCAGTGTCCGAAGGAGTTGCCAATATATAAGCAATTCTTGTCAAATCTGGTGCAGCGGGGAACCTGTACAGGTCTAGTGTGCTGACTCAGAGAGGGGTTGTAGAGATGCCAGGGTTGTGGATCTCTCCGGAGCTAACTGGTGTGTAGGAGAAAGCGTCGTAGAGGTTTTTTGTGTCTGTTGTAGGGAACTGCGCTAAGTATGCCAAACGGAATGTTTTTTGGTCGTGAGGTTGGGGGTTGGGGTGTGGCATATATTTTGGTCTGCATATCACAATACAACATGCTTTGTAGCCATGCTTCCTTCATGAGACGTTGTTTGGTGCCCCAGTGTAGCGCAATTTCCCTTTTCGCTAGCAGCAGGGCAATGGCGATGAATCTGCGGTGGCAGGATTTTATATCGCTGACAAGTCCCAGCAAGGCGAGTTTTGGAGAGAGGGAGAGCGGCATGGAGACCACGTCAGAAAGCATCCGGAACACGCCTGTCTGCGAGGTGACATGTCCATGCCATGTGCGCAAAGTCCGCCTCCTCAACCCGGCACTTTTGACAGTTGGACGGTTTGGTACGGTCATATTTGGTCAGTTGTCGTGGGGTTATGTAGACCCGGTGTATAAACTTGAAATGATATGTTATGTTAAATCCTTTTATAACGCGCAATAGCTACTCCAAAGAGTGTCCCAGCGCGGAACCAAGAGGAGAGTCAACAAAAGCGAGTGACTACGGGAACAGATGTGTCTTTAGTAGTTTTTTGAAGCAAAGCGGGTCCTGAATATTGCGCAGAAAAAAAGGAAGAGAATTCCAAGCCTGGGAGGCTTTAACAGCAAGCGAGCCGCCCCCCAACTTAGACCGAGAGAAGCGTGGCACTCTGGCCAACAGAAGAGCTGAAGAGCGCAGTGCTCTAGACGGAGCATAAAAGGCAAAAACCGCCTCTGCAAATAAATGGGACCCAGATTATAAAGGTCCCTGTGAGCTATTCCCAAAGCTTTAAATTTGACCCTCTCCACCATGGGCAACCAATGGAAGGCGCGAAAATGCACGTACAATACTACTTCTGGCAATTCCAAGAAGCATCCTTGCGGCCGCATTCTGGATAACTTGCAGTTTGTTCATGGAGCAGCCAGGTAAACCAACATAAAGGGCATTAGCATAGTCCAGGCGGGACAAGACTAAAGCCCGAATAACCGTTTCTTTGGCAGATTTTGGGAGGAGAGGGAGGAAACTCCTAAGTGTCTTAAGAAGACCAAAACAACACCCTGAGATCTTATTCACCTGGACAGAGAATGAGAGATTAACCTCAAACCAAACTCCAAGGTTTTTAGCGGATTTCCCATTAGATGAAGGAAGGGGAAAATCAGGGGGCCAGATCCTACTTCTAAAATCCAAGGGGAAGTTGCCGTACAGAAGGATCTCAGATTTGTCTTCGTTGCACTTGAGTTAAGCTCTAGCAAGCCACCCAAATACCGAAGACAACCACTTCTGCACAGGCAGAACTGAATCTTCACCCTTACCCCTTGTAAAGAAGAGCTGGGTGTCATCAGCATACGCTATCACCTTAGCTCCAAACTCCTCAGCCAAGAAGATCAAAGGAGTAACATAGATGTTAAAGAGAAGGGGGCTAAGGGAAGAGCCCTGAGGAACACCTGTAGAGACCTCCTGCAAGGACGGGGCCGCCGGAGGCAGCCAAACCTCTTGGATCCGCCCCTCCAGGAAGGACCTCAGCCTAACCAAAGGTCCGGTGAATACCTTCCCTCCCAACACATAAAAAAGAGGAAAAACCCAGAAACAAACTATTCGGGCGCCAGTGCTTCAATGCCGTGGGGCCATTTTGGTCGACGGCTTGGCCACACCACCGAGGCTGTTACCATGAAAGGTGAACATCACAGTCCAAGGCGTCCGGTAAGTCCAAGTTGAAAAAGAAATGCAAGAAGTTGAAGCTTGACTCGTCCTGCCAATCTCGTCTAGAGAAGTCACAAAGATGGTCCTGGTCCCTGTTTCCTCTCAGAGCTCATCCCGATACAACCTGAATTCCCTGGTCCATCTGCGACGTGGCAACAAATAGAGCCTTTCCAGGAAGCCACGTTGCGCATCTTAGGCACCTTTCTGGCTTGATTTGGCGCAGCTTCGAATCCTAAGGATCCAAGTAATCCTCTAGTCAAACTACTGTCGGCTGATCCGTCCTTGATGCCATCTGTTACTCTTAACCTCACTGCGGTGTCACCACAACTCTGTGGCTCACAGCCAGCAGTCTTTTAATCCAGCACCATAATCTTCACAGGTCTCTGCCTTGTTGACGCCACTGATGCAGGAGGCTGAACACCTTAACTTATCTGATTCTGAGACACTCTGCACAACCTCGACTGAAGTTGGGTCCTCCGCAATCTTTGCACTACTGGTCCAACCTCATTTTGACTCTGGCAGAACACTGCCGCTCCCTAGGATGCTTCACATTACTTTTGCCTCAAATTCTGAACACAGTCAACACAGGGATGATCCAAGGACAATCTTTATATGGAACCAGGAGGTCAATGGACTAGACGACTCCAAAGACACTAGGTTGAACTGTCCCCTGGACCTTCCACAAAGGAATCTGCTTCTTTTGTAGTGGTGATCAGACAGGCTGCTAAAGTGATAAACCTGCAACTGCCGTCCATTGAAGTTAAGAATAATATCCTGATGAAGGTCCTGCAAACTGGGCAGGCTTGCACAGAAGTACTTCTCCCTTTTAGTGAAGCCCTGACAGACAGTATGGGTACTTGGGACAAACCTTGCTCTTGCGTGCCAGTAAATGGACAAACCACCAGGAGAACTACCTTCCCTGGTGATCTTCCTTTTCTACCTGCAGCATCCTACACCAGAAGGTTTGGTGATTTAAGCGTCGACAAAGAAACTAAACCCTAATTCACTCCCTTCTATGCCTCCGGTAGGGAATCTAATTGCATGGATGCATCCGGGAAGATGATGTTTTCTTCAGCCAGCCTCACCCTTTGCTAAGTCAATGCCTGCCACCTCTTGGGCCAGTACACTCATATGTTATGAGATATTGACAGCAAGATCACATCAGCAGTTCCTGATGAATACTGTGCCAACCTGGCACAGATCTTTCTTGATGGTCAAGAGGCAGTGAAGTACATCATTCACTCAGGGCTGGACACCACTGACTGCTTGGGTAGGTGAGTCGGTACCAGTACGGTGCTTCAGAAACATGGGTGGAAGAGATCCAAGGGGTTCTCGCATGACGTTCAGGTGTAGGTAATGGACCTCCCATTTTCAGAGATAAGGCAGACTCTTCCCTGGACAAGGTAATCTGAGCCACAGTTAGCTCCCTTGGCCTTTCTGCTCCAGTACAGCAGTATTCCCAACAGTTTTGCTCCCTTTCAAAGCATCAAAAGGTGGTTGGCTCAAAGACGACGCCAATAACCACCCTCACAGCAGCACTCCCCCTCCCGCCCCCCCAGTCCTTTCAAGATTGGAGTAGGGGATTCAGCCCCCCAACATCCAGGCCCTCTGGGGCAGTGCATTTCTAAGTCCCCTGACCATCCCACTACCACCACCATACCACTCTTGTCTGCCCTGGCCAGCACTTGGCCATCTTTATGGAGGCAGGATAAGGTATCTCCTTCAAGGGTGGTAGAGCATTACATCAGCAGATGGGTGCTCCAGAAGGTACATCAAGGATATGAACTATCACTGCTCCTCTCTAATCCGCTACATATTTCACCTACACTACAGCCACTGTCAGAGGATCATTATCCATTTTGCAGCAGGAGGTCAAGGCCTTTTAGACAACAGGGCAATTGAGAGGTCCCCTGGCATCGGAAATAGGGCCTGGGTGCATTTTTCTGTTAATTCCTGATGCCGCAGAAGGAAGGAGACCTTTGTCCTATTTTAGATTTTCTCCCTCTTAATTTCTTCCTACAAAAGGATACTTTCAAGTGGCTCACGTTGGCCCCAGTTCTTTCTACCTTGGATCCAGAAGACTGGATTGTAGCACTGGAACCACAGGATGCCTATTTTCACATTCCAGTCCTGCAGGTGATTCAAGGTGGGCCAGAGCATCTCCAGTTGTTTGTTCTCCGCTTTGGCTTTACCAGTGTTGCTTGAGGCTTTCAGAATTGTTGCCATTGGCTGCAGTACATCTCCGGAGGTTGGGATGTCAGTCTTCCTCTGCCTCCCCGACTGGCTGTTGAAGATGGGTTTGCCAGAGTCTGTCTTAGACCACCTCCAGACGGTGGCAAACTTTCTAACATCTTTAGGGTTCTCGATCATCGTGCATAAGTCACACCTTACTCCTTTGCAGAAGCTCCCGTTCATCTGAGCTATCCTGGATACGGTGCAGTCTCAAGCTTCCCCTCCAGTTCAACAATTCCAAAACGTTTGCGCTTTGATTCTGAAGTTTCAGCCTCACTCCCGGGTGTCAGTGAGCGGGGTTCTGAGACTTCTTGGTTTCCTGCATCCTACTCGTCAACTGCACTAGGTGGCACATGCAGGCTGTGCTGTGGGATTTGAAGTCTCAGTGGGTTCAGCACTAAGGGAACCTGTTGGATTACATCCAGGTTTCGGAGTAGACTGCAAAAGACCTGAACAGGTGGCTGCACGACCACAATTGGATGACCAGCGGACCCACAGATGTCACCTGGAAATGACGGTGTTGAAAGATATGTCAAGATTGAGGCGGTCATCTGGGAGATGTGGAGAACTGAGATCTCTGAGCTCCATTTCAGACCCACCTCCACATTAGTCTGTTGGAGTTGGGGGACATTCGCTTGAGTTTGAAGGCCATCCTAAAAGCCATCACAGGGAAGCTGGCCCAGGTCCTCCTGGATAACACCACCACTATGTGGTATTACAACAAGCAGGGCGGAGTGGGGTCCTGTGCTAAGAAGCCTTGCACTTCTGGAACTGCTGGAGGCAATATGGCAACTTCCTGATCATGAAGCTGGATATTTGAACGCCAGGGCAGAAGCTGGATATTTGAACGCCAGGGAAGATGATTTCTGCAGACACCTAGCAAATCATGAATTGCAACTCACCCGGATGTTGCAATGGGCAACTTCCAACTATGGGGAAATCCCTGACTCAATCTATTGGCCACTGCTGAGAATGTGCAATGTCAACAGTTTTGAACACTGGATTTCTCAAAAAGCTGCTCTCTTGAGAAATGCTTCTACTGGCGTGGAGCTCGGAACTTCCGTATGCCTTCCTGCCAGTAGCGGTGCGTCCATTAGGGCGTTGGGGCGTAGCCCCCCCGCACGCAGCGTCGGCGTCTTTGAACTTAAGTAAACTGAATCAGTTTACTTAAGTTCAAAGAAGCAGAGGGAGAACTGACAATCATGTCAGTCAGCATGACGTTGGACCGCCCACCTCCTTCAGAGTCAGAAGGGGGTGGGCAGTCCGGTGTCATGTTGACTGACATGATTGTCAGACGGACCAGGCAGGGGCAACAGACAGCAGCACAAGTGTGCATGATTGGGGAAGGTGAGCGAATTTTCGCTCCATGCCCAGTCATGCGCACTAGTGTCTGCTCTGGCTGGCGCATGCCCATTAGGAGACCGAGGGTTGAGCAAAGGCTCAAACCTCGGTCTCCTAATGGGCAGGCGGGCGAGCAGTAACCGTGCCCTAAGCCAATCCTGGCGCTGCTGGCAGCGCCAGGATTGGCTGAGAGCCTGAGAGGGGCTGTAGGCGCCAACGGACGGACCCGAGGCGGCGCGGACGTGCTCAGGACCTCAGGTAGGATAAGGATTTTTTAAAATTGTATTTTAACACTCCCCCCTCCCCCCCCAGGCCCCCACCCCGCGCAACATCCCCTCCCCCCCCCGCGTGATATCTCCCCCCACCTCCACCCCCGCGAGCCGCGACTGGAGCAGGCATGTGAGTGCACAACGAAGGGGGAGGTGACAGGAACAGCAACGTAAGAGGAGGGAGTGAGCAGGTAAGGTGAGGGGACGGGAGGGATTGAGCAGGCAATGTGCGTGCGGGGTAGAGGAGTGAGTGAGCATGCAAGGTGAGTGCAGGGAAGAGGAGGGAGTGAGCAGGCAACTTGTGAAGTGTACGAGAACACAGTAAAAAGTGAAAGTCCAAGAGGTTACCAAGAAACAGCACTGCCAGTTACCTTCAACTGAGACTTGGAAACATTTCCTGTTTTGTCGATGTCTAATCATGGAGTGAAGGCATGCCAGATAGGCTTCAGAAGCACATGCGGCTCGGTGCCACTGCGGGTAAAACTAACTTCTGCTTTGTAGAGCTACATATCACCACACAGGATGGCCCATTCAGCGTTGTCAGCATTCTGGATCTTCAATTGGACATTGTGCTGGTCCATTACACTGTGCGCGTGCTCCACTCCGGAAATGGCGTGTGTACTGTTTTGCGGGTAGAATGAAGGATCACAGGAGAAAGCGCTGCAGATAAAAGTCGGTGCAGTCTGTGCAATCTAGGTTAGATGGCTGTCTAATTTACACCCGGGGTGGAATGTACTACACATCACTTTTTTGCAGCTACAGAGGATGGTCACAAATCTGAATACAGCATGTGTCTGCTTTTGCAGCTCTTCAAAGGTTCTCACAGAGCGTGGACACAGCTAACGTTTTTACCGGCTGGTTAGGCACAACATTTTATCAGTGAGGCAGCCCACACATGTATGGCTGATTCAGTAAGTAATTTCAGCTGCATGCCTGTGTTCTACCTTGTAGAGTGGTAGTTCACGCTGAGTAAGCTGATCATGCGCGAGCACATCAACAGATTTGGGGAGAGGATGTGGTCCGTCGGCTTAAACTGCCGACTTTGGTGCTGGAAAGCAGAGTTCGAGCCTCGAGGTCGCGTCCACATGCTGTGATTCTGGGCAAATCACTTAATCTCCCCGTGCCTGAATGTGTAATGTAAATACGGTGCTCATGTAAAACGCCCCAATACCTTCGGGTCGAGTTTGCGCTATATAAATATGCAAAAAAAAAAAACAGATGGCTGAATGTGACATTACAGGTTACGTATGGGCCTACTGCCAAGGGCTCATACCTTTATAAATTGAGCAGTACTTTACAAGAATGCAGCGAAAAAAACCTAGCCTCATATCAGACAGTGTTATGGACGTCAGATGGGGAAATGCTTGAGGCCTATTAGCAGCTAAGCTAAAAACTGTCCGTAGCAATGCCTGTGCACGAAGACACTTTTCCCTCACTATGACTAGCGGTGCTCCACCGGAAGAGACCTTCGCAGACTCCTTTGCTATGTTGTTATGACTATTTGTAGAGCGCACACCTCACCCTTAAGTGTATCTAGGTGCTAGCTAAGAAGGGAGCTGAGCTGATTGAGTCTGAGGTCTAGTAAAGAACCATGTCTTCAGTTTCTTGTGGAATTCAAGGACTGAGGAGGTGGCTGTGTTGTGCATTGGAAGCTTGTTCCAGTCCTGGGTGGGAGAAGCTGCAGCCGTTGGCTCTGGCTCTGTGGAGTGGTGGATCTGAGCAAGCACTTACCAAAGTTAATGCTGCATGCAGTGCAAGACACTGAGCAAGCTAAGCATACATTTTAAAGGGCTAAAGTTGTCATGCTGTACAATTTACATATTACAGTAACTGTTGAACAAATTAATGCAAGAAGATACAGGGCAGTTTTTAATGTTTTAATATTTCAAGACTATACGTTCCCACTGCTTAATAATCCTTGCTTTATCGCTGCATTCATTTGCTTTAAAATGCACCATCTGCCAATCTTTTTAACTTTCTTTCTCAGGAGAGGGACTCTCTCTCTAGACCCCAGGTTTGTCCATTGAACTTGTTCACATCGCTAACTAGTGTTTTCTATTGGAAAGGGTAGAGCCAAAGCAGTCTTGCTTAGTACCCTAGCCCTCTTCAGAAGTCAGACTTTCTTGGCAACCCAGAAATTCTCTGAAATAATCTGAGTTTTCCTTTATGAATGCCTAGAGCTACTGAATTTGTAGTCCATTTATCACCGGCCATAAAGATGGCCCCCGAACCCCCCTTATTGCCGTTGGCCTCGCTCGCTGCGCTCGCTCGCATGCGTTGATTCACTCTGCATACGCCTCACTAGTTTCAAATTCCACCAGCCGCCCCTGCTTCCTGCCTCTCCTGCCCAGAGTTTTGAAGAAAATCAGGAACTATCGAGCCCAAGCCATCCTAGTGTCTTCGGATTTGGCCAGCAGAGTGTGTTGATCTAAACGTCTAGGCATAAGCATCTGTTCTCCAATCAGGCTGCTTCTTTAGGAAGATCTTCTGTCCCAGCAGCAGGGCACGGTCCTGCATCCTTAACTGCGCAATCTACACCATCATACATGGAGATTAAGCAGCGACCATTCACCATTTGACCTCCCTCCTAAAGTAGTTGAAGTCATTATAGTGGCAAGGCGTCCATCTATGAAAACTGTTTACACAGGATGCTCGGATAAGTTTGTGTCCTGATGTAATTCCTGCCGTAAAAACCTATAATGGATGAAGCTGTTGGGTGTTTTGCTTTTTGTGCTGTCTCTAGCCCAGCAAGACCTTGCAGTGGGCACTGTTAAAGGTTATTTATCTGCCTTATCTGTCTTTTTGTGTTTACCCGGCAACCTGTCCTTATTTAAATCACCTGTTGTGATTTATTTAATTAAAGCAGTGGTCCATATGTTTCCACCCAAGCCTTTTATGATGCTACAGTGGGACCTTTTGTTCTCACTTTCCTTATGCATATCCCATTTGAGCCAATGCTTAACTGTCCTTTTTGTCTACTGACTCTCGAACAGTCTTCCTCACAGTATTAAGTTCAGCTCGCCACATGATTGAGCTTCAAGCTCTGTCTGTTCATCTACCGCACACAACCTTTTTCCATTGACAAACTGGTGTTGCAAACTAGGCTGCCATTCTTCTAGAAGGTTGTGACACCTTTTCATGTCAGACAATCCATCACCCTTCTGGCATTCTTTGCTCAACCTCATCCCTCAAAAGAGGGATCACTTGAAACCTAAACAGCTTTGAGCTTCTGCATCATCATACCATGAACCATAGGGTGGAGGTGAGGAATCTGCTGGAAGATGAGTATCCACCCGAAAGAGTTACTGAAGGTATTAACTTGTTCACATTGACATTTGGTTAACATGCCGGCTCACCAAGAAAAATTGTGTTTTCTCAAGTGCAAATTAAAATGTGTTATTGAGGGATAGAAAAGGATAGCAGTACATATTTAAGCAAAGACCCAAATTGCTTTAGAAAAAAAATGTAACAGCTCTGCTAAGTGCTGAACAGTATAATATCCTTCAATCAGAATGGGCGAGATAATCCAGAAGAGAGCATCAGCAATAATATCTTTCGGCTTTTGAGTCCAGAACTATCAGGACAGATGCCTTCCATTTGGACTAACTTAGTCTCCAAGAACTGCATGTATGAATGCTTTTGGTGATGTACAAAGCCCAATTTGTGATTCAGTAACTTGTTACTGAATCGGCATTTGGGGTTTTGCGATTTGGCACCTGGAAGGAGCATGTTGAGGGCATCCCTGGGCGTTCTTAAGCCTATCTCTGGCTGCTTAAATTGTGCTTATTGGCGCTTTTTAGCCCTCCGGGCTGTTTAAACTTTATTCATTGAATATGAATTATGGAACGACTATGCAACTACTTATGTTTTTATTTCTGTGTATTAATGTGATGTGGTGCATGATGTCGCTGTCGAATGGGTGCTAGTATGATCGTGTTGTGTTGAAGGAGCTTTGTGGGACTGTTGGCAATTTCATGTATAGGAACTGTGTTGTTTTGATATTCACTTTGGTTCTTGATGTTAACCAACACATTTATATATATATATATATATATATAAAAAAATTACGGTATTTACATCAACAAAAATGATATATGATTAAAACATTTTTTTTAAAAGATCTATAGATCTATCTGTATCTTCTCTTGTTTTTTCTTTGTCCTGGTTTGCCCATTGGCTATGGTTATTAACTGCTTGGACCCTGTTTAGGGCCTTGTCCTTTTATCAATTCGTGGCAGGTGTTCTCTTCTCTTTTTGGTCATCCCTTCCTAATACCGAATTGTAATGGTACGCACAAATGTTTTGCTGTCGCAAGACATAAGCAATTTACCGCCAGTTGAAAGTTGGTGGTACCCATTTTGTGAACGGAAGAAGTCCACCTATTCCCCTTTGATACTGATCTAAAACATAATTTTAAGAGCAAGTAGTGGTCCAACTTCAAAGTTTCATTTTATTTTTTAATTTTATAAACTCATCCCGTTTTCTTTCAAAGAAAATTGTCTGCGTTTAAAGAAAAATAAATAAAAGATGATTGATTTATTTAAAAGCCCCAGCCACCCACCATCGCTATGATGGCACCAAATTGTAGTGGGTCACAAATTGCGACCTACCTCATTAATATTCATGAAGTAGGTCTATGTGCGACCCTCTACGAATCGCTAATGAAACTCAAAAGATTTTCATGCATTAGGAATAACTATTTCCTAATTGTGATTTGCAAAAAAATGTAATTCTGAAATCCTATTTCTGACTTTCGTACATCTAGCCCCAAATGATTTTACAAGGCAACTTTTTAGCAAACTCCCGTCATCTACTTAAAAGATAAAGTACTCCTGCTCTTACCTAGACCTTTGGCTGATAAGAGTTCAGTTGACTGAGGAAACACCCAAGTATTTTCTCATTTTTTTATGCAGCACCCTACCCAGTTTATGATTTTTAACATTACTGCCAATTGAATAACAAGGATACTCTAAGGCGATGGTGTGTAACATAGATTCTATTTATGAGTAGTTTCCTGACAGAATAGTTTATTGGTCATGGGAAAGACCTCAAAGAATATTGTACAATAATGGAGGTTAAAACGCAGCTGCAAGGGGTATGAGGAGCAAATACCATTAATAGTGACAATCTGCCATTAGTAGGAACCACTTCCCAATTTCTGATGATCAGTTTCCTGGAGACTGTATACTGACTGGTGGTATTCAGCCCTTTTAGGAGATAATATTAGCTGGTTGGACTTGATTATAGGGTTACGAAAGAAACATATAATGAATAAAGGCTCACGCTGGAAAATGAGCCTCTAAGCGTGCATTTGTATTTCCATGCAATTTTTTTTTATGGATTTGCTTATTAGATGAACTCTGGACTGTACCTGTTTGTCGTAGACGGTGAGAATTGAATGAAGGATATGATTAACAATCCTTAAGGATGTGTTGGAAATAAAAAATGTAAAAAAATGGCAACTAGCACAAGAATGTTTATATTTTCTGTATTATTATTCAGTTACTAATCGATGGCCAACTGAGGGACTATATACTTCGAAACTCTATAGTTTAAATCCTGCCTTTTTATTTTATCTACGCAGTATAAATACACGCATCACAAAATAGAAAAGAAGGACAAAAAGCTTTTTTACAAAATATGCAAATACAGTTCAGTATATATCTGCAATAAATGGCTTGCACAATCTGTACAGCATGGTGTTAACAGAAAATCAAACCTGAAAGTAACATCAGACATGCAGCATCAGCACTGGAAGCACTCTGGCATAATTCAGTAATACAGTAATAGCTGGATAATAGTACGTACACAGTTCAACAACTACACTTTAGTCTTATTCACAGTTTCATTTTTGGAAGCACCCAGCTATTTTGAGGTATACAAAAAGTGAAGGATGGAATGCTTGAATTAATCTCTGGCTTTGGTAGTTACTCGGGCTGCCTCCCAATCCATTGTTAATGCAAATTAGTCTTGACCCTGCTCCAACAGGAACAGTCCTCGTGTTCTGGCTCAGGGAAGGCTGAAAACTTATCACTTCCAGCCAGGACATTTAATCGTGAAATAACATGTTTGGAACTGGCATTTTGTATGAGATATGTCTGCAATGGAAAAGAGTCAGGTTGGCCAAGGTGGCTGGCAATAATATCCCAAGAGCACATTGCATCCAGTAATAAATGAATATATCAAGTACTGTGAGAGTCGGTTATTGTTCTCAGATCTGGTCTCATGTCTTCAATCTTTTCACTATATAAGTCTCTCATAATTGCTAAATTTCTAACTACTCACAAACCCCTCTCTCAAGATATACTGGAAGCCAGACACACCAACTCACTCACATTTCAGGAGTGTACACTTATTCCTCTTGTTCACATTTAATCAACCATCTCCATGCATGCATAGTAGTGCCACTCAAATCTATGGAGCCACACTTTCAGGTGGACTAGCTAAAAAACCACAGCCTCAAGAAGCATGGGTGAGGTAGTGTATTTTTCCAGCCAGAGGTGCAGCATACCATCAGCGGTACATGTCTTCCCTTACTTTGACAACTGTCGCCAGATGACGACGTACATCCTTACTTCGTTGGGGTTCACTATCAATGTGCTGTAGTCGTACCAAAGTTACACTTGACTTCTTCACTGATACTCCTGTTTATGATCCCTTCGTCCTGGATCTCGGAGCCGATGTTTCTGAGGCTGCTCAGATTAGTGGCTGCCTGCATTCTGCATGTGAAACATACTAGATGGCACAGTGGGATCTCAAATCCCAGTGTGCACAACATGTGGAAAATCTGTTAGACTGTATCCAGATTTTGGGTGAGATTGCAAAGCACCTGCAGTGGTGGCTGCTGGACTACAATTGGGTTAGTGGCAGGCCCTTCTCCTTAACTCGCCCAGAGGTGGCAGTGGTCACAGCTGCAGTACTTCTGGGTTGGAAAGGCCATTTAGGAGAGGTGGGAATAGAGGTCTTTGGTCTCCAGCGGAGACTCAACTCCACATTAGTCTGTTAAATTTGAAAATGATTCCCTTGGCATTGGAGGCCTTCTTGCTCGCAATCAAAGGAAGGCTGGTGCAGGTGCTCAAGGACAACACCACTGCCATCTGGTACTGCAACAAGTTCTTTGTCAAGAGGCCTTGCTCTCCTAGAAATGGCTTACCTGCCTAGGGATTTCTCTGTTGGTAAACCACCTGGTGGGATCTTTAACCTCCTGGGCAAACAAACTCAGCTGCAAAAGACTAGCGGATCAAAAATGACAGTTACACCCGGAGGTGGCACAGGCTATCTTCCAGCAATGTAAGAACCCTGGCTCGATTTATTTATTTATTTATTTATTGCTGCAGCCGTAAACACACAATATCAGCCCTTGTGTGCGCTGGAGTTTCCGGAGCACCTCTCGCTTGGAGAGGCTTTCCACCTAGAGTGGAGCTCAGTACTCCTTTATGCCTTCCTGTCACTGCCTTTCCTGCCCAGAGTTCTGAAGATCAACAACGACCAGTCCCAGGTCATCCTAGTGGCCAGGAGAGAGTGTTACCTGGTACGTCTGAGCATAAGCTTCTGTCCTCTGATCAAGCTGCTGCTTTGGGAGGATCTTCTGTCTCACCATCAGGGCACGATTCTGCATTCGGTCGTGCAGACTTTGCATTTCCATGCTTGGAGATTGAGTGGCAACAGTTGACCTCCTTTGACTTTGTTAGGGTGTGCAGGAATTACGTGACCAATTATGCGTTATGCACAAATTTATTGTTATTCGGATTCCAGATCAAACAAAACAAAAGTCTTAGAGTTTCACGGGGAATTTAATCTTCTTGAGTTTGCGTCTTTCTTCACCCGGGTTCTTTTCAGACAGCTCAGGCAGCACGGGAGGCACCGAAAAAGCAAGGAAAGGAAAAATAATGTCAGCGCTGTGCACCGATACTGCTATGTGGGAGAGTGAGTGAGCGGGACAACACCCTTGCAACACAGAGTACAGGGTGTATCACAGCAGGAGACCGCCACCGTGAGGGTTAGAGGAGTTCAAGAAGAAAAACGCCCCTGTGTTTCTATAGAAGTCCCTAGGGGTTTCCTTCCTCCCCACCCGAGGACGTTGCTCTTGCCCGCCTCCCGCTTCCCAGGAACCGTGCACGTACCTGTGCAAGCCACGTTTATCCAGGATCGTGGTTGGGCGACTTATACGGTCGTTGGCCTCCTGGCTTTCCATCACGGGACTCGTCCCTGTAACCAGGTTTCTCTAGCTCCGCTTCGCTTCCACTCCGTCCCCTGGATCGTTGGATGGTCTCTTCAGGCTCTACTACCGAGGCTTCTTCCTTCGGGTTCTTGACGACGAATGCTCCTCCACGTCCAGCTTCCTCTTCTTCCTCCGGTGTGCCGTAGCTCCACCTCCAGGGGGCGTGGCTTATCCCTCCTTCGTTTTCAGAGGTTTGGGTGTTAAAGGGCCCTTAGTACCGGACCTTAGGATCGTCTCCCGTGTATTTCACATCATACAGGGGTCCCGGGGGCTGCAAAGGAAACAGAGGCGTGGGCCAGTGAGGTAGGGTGTCTTCTGCCTCCATGGGATCAGGGTCTAACGGGGGGCTAGATCCTGACAGACCTACATCCTGAGGTCGATGATGTTTCTTGGCGGTAAGGCCTACCTCCACAAAATCAGTATATGTTAGTCATTGGGACAGCTTTCTTGTGGTTGCTGGATCAGCCTTTGTTATTCCAAACCCATTGTGAAGAGATGCTTGAAAGCATTACAACCCGTATTCCCATCAAAACCATTGAGTACTTCTTCACCTTCTTGATGTGCACCCCTTTTGAGGTGCTACACAGTTGTCCCATGAGACTTCAGACCTTGAAGACGGTCTTTCTGATCGCCATAACATCGGCTAGACCTGTGAGTGAGCTTCAAGCTCTTTCTGTCAACCCACCATATACCACCTTCTTCCCTGATAAGTTTCTACCAAGCGTGGTTACTCCTTTTCATGTGAGCCAGGCTGTTACCCTTCCGGGATTTGTTGCTCCACCTCAGCACTGTAAGGAGATGTCCATCGTAAAAGAGCATTAGATTTATATATCGATTGTACCAGGGGACATCGAGTAGACTATCAGCTCTTTGTAGGGTTCACCGGAGCAAATAAGGGCAAGGCAGTACAGAACATCTCCCAATTATTTGTTTTCTGCAAAAAGATTTGCTACACACTGGCGAAGAAGCAGGCCCCAGATGGCTTGAGGGCGTATTCCACCAGGGCCACAACTGCTACCACTGCGTTAGCACGTGGAGTGCCTGCCCTGCCCATCTGTCAGGTGGCTACGTGGACATCGGTACACATGTCTACAAAGCACTACTGCCTCAACACTCTGGTCCATCGAGAGGGGCATTTTGCCCACTCAGTGCAGCAGGAACGTTTGATATGAGCCTGTTCACATACCCACCACCATGAACTATGGTATCTGTTCACTAGATGAGGAATCTGCGGTTAGAAGAATTCATCTGAAGAACAAATTACTTACCTTCAGTAATCATTCTGGTAGATACTCCAACTGCAGATTCTTCATTAACCCTCCAACCTCCCTGTTCTGTGACCTGGAATCTTTTTCCATCTAAAACGTTCCCAGTCTAGAGATCTGCACACTGATCATACCTATCTTCTGATTGACTCTACATCTGAGGACTAGGAGAGCCTAAGAAAGCAACTGATGTCTGCACATATGGTTGGCACTTATATGCATTGGCACGCAGGAGAACTGCTCTAGAAGTTTCCAGATCTAGTCTGATGCCTGAGGAATATTCACAAGGTGACGAATCTGCAGTTAGATGGAGCATGTACTAGAAAGATAGTTAACAAAGGTAAGTAACTTGTTTGTTGCATTGATTTAGAGGGTGTTCAAGCCTGTGCGTCTGCTACTATGTCATAGAGCACTGGTAAACTCGGGCACCCTTGGTGAGTTCCTCTGCTTATGGGCATAGAAGCAGTTATAGCACCATTCAGGCCAATACGGGCTGTATGGTCAGTGTATAAAGACAAGTCTACTTAAGAAATGTATCACTGACCCCAATCTTAGCCAACACCGTAAACATACATTTCTATTCAACAGATTTGAAAGCCTCCTAGGCATCTAGAAAAACTTGGACATGGACATTGGGGGTCAGTCTCCAAAACTGCACCAGCAAGTGTTCTAAGGTTGTATACAGTTGACCTAGCTGTAACAAAACCTACTTACTCAGGCAGAATCAGACCAGCCATAAAGCATCAAAGGCGGTTAAGCCAAAATCGTTTCCAGTATTACTGTGTCCGTATTGAGTAAGGAAAGTGGTCTGTGTGAAGAACATAAGTCAGCTGGCTTGCTAGACTTCAGAATAGTTATGGCAACGGATTAGAGTATAGAAGGTGGAAACTATCCAGTCTATATCATAAACTCAAAATGTTTCATAATATGGGGAGTGCCTATCCACAAGCTCATGAAGTTCTAGCTTTGTGTGTATTGCCCTTGAAGTGGTCAGTTTGTTTGTCATCACATGAGATCTTAACGGATCAGCTATCTCTCTTTTAATCTGCGATAGGCTATGACGTAGATGTTCAAAACTCCAAAATATTTTGCTACACTTATACCACGGGTGTACAGCTGCAAGGTGTCTCAAATTGGTCAACAGAGCCACCTTAAAAGTATCCTTCCTATACCTGAGCTACATCTCATTGAGAAACCTCTTTCAGCCCCTGCTTCCGATTCTTTAATCCCCAGTGTACTGAGAAGACCAATGAGTCAGAACAATGGAGGCAATTTTCCTATTTTTACAGCTTGAATTTTGTATATTATTGATGAGAAACTAGATCGCAAACCAAGAATACTTTTTCTAAACATTATCTACTATAGTATCTTTTTGTTTATTTCTAGAAAAGAACTTGAAGCCAGAGTTATGTTGAATGGACCTGAATTTCAAGCAGCTCTGGCTAAGGCAATTGAAAAAGAAGTACAGGGGCATAGCCTACATGTTAACGAATTACAGGAAAAGATCAATTTATTGAAGCAGCAATACATGGAACTTGAGGATGAGTTTCGTGCAGCTCTTACTATTGAAGCCAAAAGATTTCAAGAGGTAATGTTGATCTTGGTTACAGCTGTTAGCATTGTGGTTATACATGCTTTCAAGTTTTCCTTTGTTTTTTTTAGCATTTATGGTAATTGCAAGAAATTGGCTGGGAGGACGGTAAGGTGGAACCGGTACAGTCAATTACTGTATGTTTAGAATCCTGCCATGAGAGAGTTAAAAGATGATCGCATACATTTGAAACGTTGACTCTCTTCACAGGTGATAGTAAGAAGAGGATGGCACACTCCTGACATGGTATAATCAATATGAGTTCTGTATACTGCAGCTTATGTCAGAATTGTTAAAGTTTTTCAGAGTCCTGGCCTTTGCTGTTTTTAAAGACTTTTCTAGCAGACATATTATTATTATTATTTTTTTTACTAGATTTTAAGTTTTTGCGAAGTTTGTCAGCTATCCACCAGGGGTTATACATTGGTATGGGTATGAGAAAATTTGCTTTCAACATTCTGTCAGGGGTGCGAATTGTTGAGTGAAAGATATCAGAATGGTTAAAATGAAAGATGATCAAATTCAGAACTTGTGATACGGTGATGCTGGGCCAAGCAATGGATGGTTCCTTGGCAGTGCCAAACAGTTCTATTGAACATTAGGAAAAAAACCTCAGAATAAGGCATTTTTAGGTCTTGATTTAAAAAAAGCTTTAGGTGTCTACTGAGAGCTCTTGTTGTCTCACACCACACGTTACAAAACACACAGCATACACATATTCATACATATAGATAGGTGCTTTTGGAAAGCACCTTTCAGCCAAGGTCTACCATTTTCCAGCTGGCTTTAGCTGACAGGGTTCTCCATCAGAGTTTGTTTCAACTTGTGGCATTTTGCGGATATTAACTATTTAAAAGTTGTTAACATACACTGCTGTTAATTATTTTTTGGGTGTATTTTTTATGCATATGACTCACCCATTCTCAGTGTATGTGTCAGTCCCCAGTCTCCACAATTCATCTATTGCTCCCCCTTGCTCATCAACCACCTGCCCAGCCCGCTCTTGCTGCTACACTGCGGCTGCCTGCAGTACAGATAGTTATGCATTGTACTTGGTGTGCTGTGGTAACAAAGAAGGGATGTCATTCACAGAGAAAGGGATGCTTCGCACAAGCTAGAGTTAAGCTGTTGGTCCTATCACTCTCACAAACTGTGTAAGGAAAGGCAGCACTTTACTGTTGGGGCACTAAACAACTTCTGAAAGTAGCAGCTCTGCCATAGGGTTAAACTTCACCAGCATTGCTCCTCTTTTTAGAATCTGATACATTGCACCATAAAAACTAGAGTTCCACAAGGCTCTATCATGCAATCTCTCCTCTTGAACATTTACATGAAACTAATACTAAAGCTAATCAGCAGCTTTGACCTTAACGTGAAAATTATATGGATAACTCAAATTGGAGAAACCTAAGAACATGGGAAAATCAAAACGTAACAGCTGCCTCAGAGCTCTAGCCATGGATGTTCGACATGGAATCCCCTCAGACTAATTGCTTCTGAAACAGAAATTCTTGTGTGGTTAATGGAAGAATTAACATCCTTTATATTTCTGGATGGACGAACTAGAACTTCACCAAAAATGGCCAAAGAGGAACAAAAACTCAGAACAGTCGGGGATGGTGCACTTGCCATGAAAGTTCAAGAACACAAGCTGCCTAAATCTACCCTGTACATCATGAAAACATTTCAACACATCTTTCCACATCTATGATTTCTGCAAACAAAATGCAAGCAACATTACCGATCTCAAAATTGGATTATGCTTATCGACTGTACCAAGGCAACCCTCATTTTTTCTTTCATGGAAGTCCTCCACTGGTTACTGGTGGCAAGATCTTCATTCAAGTTATTAAACATCACTCACCGAAGGGAGACGGCCTTTACAATAGTGTTTTTACAACTCAATGCCTTTACCATGAAACGTTTATCGTGCAGTGCCTTCAAATGCAAAGTCTTTATCACGCATATACCTTTACCACAAAGGTGTATATTTAAGGGGGGTGGGTGTGTGTGTGTGTCAGTGTGTCTGTCTCTGTGTGGGTGTGTCTCTGTGTATATATATATAATACTCTTGTTTTCAAAGTAGGAGAAAACAAGCACGGCACTCCAACGTGAATCCCAAACTTGATTTATTCTGAATGAGCACTTCTCAACACGTTTCCTTTGCCACTTGCAACCTTGATCACGCTAGGAGAGCATATTTACACATCAGTTTATATCATGTGATCAAAAAACTCATAGAAACTAACAAGGGTACTACTACTACATTTCAGTTGCCTCGACGGGCGCCATCTTGTAACATTGAACAAACCGCATTTGTGTTCAATACTTCATTCATTATGAAGTTAATAGCGCATCAGGGCGACTAAAATAATAATGCATGCCTCAAAGAACAGAAACAGTACATTAAACAAATATAAAGGGCAAAGTAACTAAACATTTTAGCATTTCGAACAGTACTTATGTGTCACTGATATCCGCAGAAAGTTCCTGGTTTCAGCAAACTATATTAAACTTAATCATATGCCCAGGTGGGAAGGTTCATCAGAACAACTGGAATTACAGCTATGTAAACTAATTAGCAATACACGCCTTACATGAAACAGAACATCCGACCGATATAAAGTGTAAGTGCTGAACAAACTCATAACAATTAAGATAGTATTTGTGTTGCACATTTGATTATGTATGCAGAAAGTGCGTATTTCAAATCTTTGTTCAAACATGTAACCCAAATGGGTACAGAGAGTTCAACAAATCCTGTATATGATATTTATATGTCCGAATAATGCCTTGTTATAAAGTGTATGTCTAATAGGCATATATTTCTATGTAGTACCCAAAGTATGTGAAGTAAAAACAAAAATTAAATAAAATAGGAATGTTCTTAGCCAGTGCGGAAAAGGAAGCAGGCTTAGTTCAGAAAAGCGTACATTTCTTCATCCATATTAAACCCTTGCGGTTCTTTGCTGTCTAATTCTAGTATGTAGTAGGTTTCAAGTTTGCGTAATTCCTTTTCTCCGTTACCCCCCTTTTTCACTCTGGGACATGTGCTAAGCAGCTGTATGTCAAGTCAGTCGGATCACTTTGGTGAACTTACTCGAAGTGCAGAGCAAATGGGTAAATGCGGTCCTTATTTGTAATTGCTCGAACATGGTGCAATATACGTATGTGCACCAGAAGCGTAGTGCTTCCTTCATATTGTTTTTCACATGTGCACTCCATTATATAAACCACCAAGCTGGTTTTGCATGTTAAATGGCCCTTAATTTGGATGTTTTTTTTTTTTAAAGGGGTCATGGTTTCCGTTCTGTTCTTACCATTTTTACAAGCTTTACATTTGGTACATATTATAAAGCCTTCTTTACGCATAAGCCATTTCAGTGATGATTGTCTTGACACCAAATCGCTATTCACTAGATGGTTTCTTAAAGATTTGGATTTCCTGAAAGTTATCTGCGGTCTATTACAGACCATAGAACCAATGGTTGGATCATTCTTTATTAGGTGGCAGTGTTTTTGTAAGGTTTTTTTTTGTAATTTGATATGTTCCATATTACAGTTGGTGATAAACCTATGTGGTGTGTCCCTAATTTTCTGCATTTTTGTGTTTTTTTGCACTTGGTGCCAGTTACATCAGAGAGGGCTGCTTCTCTTGTATGGGCTCTAGCGGAAGCTACTTCTAAAACCTTTTCTGGGTATCCTCGGTCTAAAACGCTTCACCATCTGTTCTTTAGTGAAGTCATAATCTGAGTCTGTACTACAAAGCCTTCTTGCTCTGTAAAATTCCCCAAATCGGATAGAGTTAATCAGTGGGACAGGGTGAAAGCTCTTTGAATGCACAATGGGGTCCCTGCCATAGGCTTGCGGTATAAAGTGTTTTCCAATTTATAATTTCCCACCCGCACCATTACATCAAAAAAATCTATAGAATTTGCTAGTCTTGCCTGTAAACTTCAAATTAAGCGGATTCTCATTTATATCAATGAGGTATTGCTTAGCCTCCCCTTCTGTGCCTCTCCATATTACGCAGAGATCATTGATATATCTCAGTCATAGCGCTACATGTTCCGCCCAACATTTCCTTTTTTTTAACACATTTTTATTAAATTTTCAGTTTTTATCCCGTCAGTTACAACTTATTGTAATTATACACATTAATGCATCACATTGAAATCACTGTGCAGTGTAATTGCACCTTAATATAAAAGAATTGTATATCACATGAATGCAACTATCCCATCCCTCCCCCCCACCCCAACTTCGTCTGGCACCATCCACTTACAGCGTATTTGACAAGGTGTTCCGCTAGTTACTCCCGATTGCACTCAAACGTTCAAGATATATATATATATACACTGTACGGTGCAAGGTCTACATAGAATGTGAATCAAAGTTAGCGTGGACTGGAAAAAGGGTGCTGGGCAGTAAAGCTGCCATTAGTTCCAAGTTACCGGGACAGACGACGGAGCCAGAGCCTTGAACGCTTCCAGAATACTGTCCCAATCTAGGGAGATTATCTTTTTGCGCAATCCCCGGGCTTCCTCCCGGCGGATAGCAGTGCTCTCTGCACCACCCTATCTCACCACCTCCCTGTGCCAGCCATAAAACTATGGGGGTATGACCGATTTCCACCTCATCGTGATGGAGCGTTTAGTCATTAGTAAGGTTACGTCTATAAAGCGAAGTTGAAATTTCTGCGTCTTAGGGCGTCGTATCAATCCCAAGAGGCATATTGCGGGTGTGCCCGGGGTGGGAATCCCGACCGCGGCTTCAAGCCAGGTAAGTACCTCCGTCCAGTAAGGTTCGAGCACAGGACACTGCCACAGCATATGTAGTAAGTCACCGTCCTCTAATTTACATCTGGGGCAGCAGTGTTCTGTGGTCCGGAATATGCGTTGCAACCGGTGTGGGATAAGGTACGCCATATGGAAAACCATATATTGAATGAATTTGAATTTGGCGTTAAGTGGGATTTTCTTAGGTAACGCCAAGGCCCTGCTCCAGTCTTTATCGGTCAAGTCTGTACCAAGGTCCGTGGACCATTTGTTGCGCAAGACCATCAGTGGGATTTTAGTGTGGGTAGTAATGCCTTTGTAGAGCCACTTGGTGAGATTGCGGCTTTCTCCCATTAGGTAGGTCATGAAGACCCTTTCATGCCAAGGGGGTTCCTCTCTGTGGGGGGCCCAATGTTTCTTTACATATTGCAAGACTACAGCGTGTGTTAGATATGATGCATCAGTGACTCCCTGTCGTCTGACAAAGTTGCCTTACTCCATAAGTGTACCTTCATCAAATAAGTCACCCACAGTGGCCAAGCCACCCTCCGTCCAGGGAGGCAGTCACCTTTTAGTGAGGAGGCCAGTGGGGGTAGGTATGCCAAGAAGTGGTGTTGTGTCAGAATAAGGAAGGCAGCTACGTGTGTAGTGTATGGATTTCTTCCAGTACAGCAGCGCCTTGTGCAGGAGCGTCGGGGTGTCGGCCGGGATCCTAGCCAGCGGTAGGAGCAAGGTATGCAACCGCCCAATCAGCGGGAGTATAACCCGTTTCATGTAAGTTGCGCCCTGCCAACCAATACATGAGCCATTGTAATTGGCTCGCTTAACAGTATGCACGAAAATCCGGGGCACCTAGTCCGCCCTTATCAGTGTCCAACTGCAGCTTGGTTAGCCCCACTCTGTGGCAGCCGTTACCCCAAATCAAGGCGGAGAGTGTAGTGTTCAGGTAGTTAAGAAGCGGGGTCGGGATCACGTCCGGCAGGTTAGTAAAAAAGTACAGTATCCGGGGTAGGACTACCATTTTAGAAATAGCCACTCAACCCATCACTGAGAGTGGTAGGGAGGACCAGAAGGTGTTTTTTTTTTTTTTTTATCACTATAAGCAACTGTTGTCAAACAGGTAGACCCACAAGGGCTACAGTTTTTTCGAGAGATTCCTACGGTGTTATCTGTGTCAGGTGGAATATCAAAGATATTGAAGAAGACTCCTCACTCACATAATAGTGACATGCTTCATCATAGGCGTTTTCTCCACACCCAGATAAGATGATACTATCTGGGCGGACTCGACCAAAGATGTAATGGGAGTGCTTATATAAGTTGGTAACTTATTAAGCAGAGAACCAGATTTTTTATAAACTAAAAATACCTACAAGTATACCCCTACTCGATCCTTTATTTTGGGGCACTTGTGGTACCATTAAAAACCATATGTTGTTTTTTTTAACATAATTCTATTCAAATGTACCCTCATATAAGTGCCAACATGTTTCGGCCCTCGTTAATAGCCCAATCGGGTCTGGGGCCTTCGTCAGGGCGTTGTATTTCTGTTCCTTAATTTAAGGTCCCTGCCTGGGCTTTACGCATATACTTAATGCATACCAAAAGTGAGGCCTAATGCACTCACCTGCACTTCTTGTATTCGAGCTCCAGTAGATTTTCTACTAGTGGATGCTTCCTATTGCGTGTGTCGTCTGCCCCAGGCGTATTCCTATTTGTGCCTCCGAAAGCCGTACCCTAAGTGCCAATGGCTCCAGGGCCAGCACAAATAACAGGGGGGACAAAAGGCAGCCCTGATGGGTGCCTTTACCAATCTGATATTCCCGTGAGATGTGCTCTCCCGTGCGGGCCCCCGCAGTGGGGTCTGTATACAGGAGCCTAACCTACTTCAGATAATCCGGGGGGATGCCGAATCTCTCGAGTACCCGAAACATATAGTCCCATCTGAGCGTGTCAAATGCCTGTCTCAAATCTAAGGTGAGGGGGGGGTGGCTGTCATGACATGATTCAGACTCCTGATGTTAAGTGAGGTACTCCGCGCCGGCACGAACCCGCACTGGTCTGGGTGGATTAGCTTAGGTAGGTAAGGGAGTAGGCGTCCAGAAAGGATCTTACTCAGTATTTTATATTTGGTTGTGAGTAGGGACAAAGGTCTATAACCAAACAGATCCGTCGCCGAGCTTCCCAGTTTGGGGAGGGACACTACCAGCGCCTGTCTAGTAGAGGGGGGCAGGGACCTCGTGGCCAGCGCGGTGTTATACAGCCACTCTAACTGTGGCACCAGAGAGTCTGAGAATGTGGCAAAGAATTTGGCTGGGAGGCCGTCCAGACCAGGGGCCTTGTTCCGGGGTAGGTCCCTGATGGCTGCCTTGATTTCGGTCCTTGTGATAAGGCCAGAGAGAGCGTCCTGTGCTGCTTTGGCCAGTTGAGGGAACGGTACATTAGCTAAAAAAGTGTCAAGGGCCTCTTCCACCAGCGGGGGGGGGTGGGGTGCCTGGTACAAAGCCTGATAGTAGTCGCAGAAGGCTGTGTTTATATCCTGTTGTGTATCTACTGTGTCCCCATTTCCAGCAGTTATCTCGTGTATTGTGTGCGTGATGCTTCCTAGCATCACGCAGGAATCGTGTGTCAAAGTGGCGTCCTGTAGTCACACTTTCGTCAAGGATCCGCCACCGCTTATTCGCCTAATCGACACATCGCCTGCCGTCGACAGCGAATAAGCGGTGGCGGATCCTTGACGAAAGTGTGACTACAGGATGCCACGATTCCTGCGTGATGCTAGGAAGCATCCACTAGTAGAAAATCTACTGGAGCTCGAATACAAGAAGTGCAGGTGAGTGCATTAGGCCTCACTTTTGGTATGCATGAAGTATATGCGTAATGCCCAGGCAGGGACCTTTAAATTAAGGAACAGAAATACAACGCCCTGACGAAGGCCCCAGACCCGGTTGGGCTATTAACGAGGGCCGAAACATGTTGGCACTTATATGAGGGTACATTTGAATAGAATTATGTTAAAAAAAAACCCCAACATATGGTTTTTAATGGTACCACAAGTGCCCCAGAATAAAGGATCGAGTAGGGGTATACTTGTAGGTATTTTTAGTTTATAAAAAATCTGGTTCCCTGCTTAACCGGTTACCAACTTATATAAGCACTCCCATTACATCTTTGGTCGAGTCCGCCCAGATAGTATCATCTTATCTGGGTGTGGAGAAAACGCCTATGATGAAGCATGTCACTATTATGTGAGTGAGGCGTCTTCTTCAATATCTTTGATATTCCACCTGACACAGATAACACCGTAGGAATCTCTCGAAAAAACTGTAGCCCTTATGGGTCTACCTGTTTGACAACAGTTGCTTATAGTGATAAAAAAGTTTTGATTGGGAGAACGCAACTGTCTTGTTCATTCTCTCACTCTCCTTGTGTGAAACAAAGAACCAGAAGGTGGTGTGCGATCGGAGAGATCTTATAGCCTTACCCAGGTTACCCTCAACGAGGTCCGGTGCAGTTCGATAAACCTGTATACCGAGATATTTGAACATATGTGCGGCAACAGTTAAGGAGTGGGAGCCAAACTGGATCGCTTCTGGGCGTTCCCCTTGGTGGAAAAAAAAGCATAAGATTTACTGTCGTTTATACTAAGGCCTGAGAGCTGCGCAAAAGAGGCGAAGATGCCTGGGATGGGTGTGAGAGAGGTTAGGTCGTCTGCATACAGAACAATATTGTCCGCGTATGCGGAAATTGCGTGTGTCGTCTGCCCCAGGCGTATTCCTATTTGCGCCGCCGAAAGCCGTACCCTAAGCGCCAATGGCTCCAGGGCCAGCACAAATAACAGGGGGGACAAAAGGCAGCCCTGATGGGTGCCTTTACCAATCTGATATTCCCGTGAGATGTGCTCTCCCGTGCGGGCCCCCGCAGTGGGGTCTGTATACAGGAGCCTAACCTACTTCAGATAATCCGGGGGGATGCCGAATCTCTCGAGTACCCGAAATATATAGTCCCATCTGAGCGTGTCAAATGCCTGTCTCAAATCTGAGGTGACGCATCCTGCGTTACCTCTCGCCGGGGGGGGGGTGGCTGTCATGACATGATACAGACTCCTGATGTTAAGTGAGGTACTCCGCGCCGGCACGAACCCGCACTGGTCTGGGTGGATTAGCTTAGGTAGGTAAGGGAGTAGGCGTCCAGAAAGGATCTTACTCAGTATTTTATATTTGGTTGTGAGTAGGGACAAAGGTCTATAACCAAACAGATCCGTCGCCGAGCGTCCCAGTTTGGGGAGGGACACTACCAGCGCCTGTCTAGTAGAGGGGGGCAGGGACCCCGTGGCCAGCGCGGTGTTATACAGCCGCTCTAACTGTGGCACCAGAGAGTCTGAGAATGTGGCAAAGAATTTGGCTGGGAGGCCGTCCAGACCAGGGGCCTTGTTCCGGGGTAGGTCCCTGATGGCTGCCTTGATTTCGGTCCTTGTGATAAGGCCAGAGAGAGCGTCCTGTGCTGCTTTGGCCAGTTGAGGGAACGGTACATGAGCTAAAAAAGTGTCAAGGGCCTCTTCCACCAGCGGGGGGGGTGTGCCTGGTACAAAGCCTGATAGTAGTCGCAGAAGGCTGTGTTTATATCCTGTTGTGTATCTACTGTGTCCCCATTTCCAGCAGTTATCTCGTGTATCGGGGTGTATGGGGGGGGTCATCGCGGTGTATGCGCGCTAGCAGTGGGTCTGCCTTGTCGGCATCCGCATGTTTCGCGTGCGTCTAGGAGGTGTAGTAAATGTGCCTTAGTGTGTCAAGTAGCTCGGCATGTTTTATTCGGGCACTCTGCAAAAGTACTCCCTTAGAGGGGTCATTCGCTGCGTCTTGTTCGAGACGATTCAGAGAGTTTTCGATATCTTTCAAGTTATGTATTCACTGTCGCGCCCCAGCCGTGGTGCTAATGGCTATTCCCCTGATCACCGTCTTGAATGCATCTTACTCCAACTGAGGTGTGGATGCAGTTCCCGTGTTCTCTGCGAAGTAATGATCAATGACTACAGCCAGAGCCTCCCGGAAGACGGAATCCTCGAGCATTAGGGGCCATAATTTCCAGGTAGGAACAGGGGTAGGGATTCTACCCTAGGCGAGAGAGAGATCTCCAGGGGGTTATGGTCAGAGAGTGTCTTGCCCAAGTATGTTGCGTGCGTCACCTGAGTTGAGTTGTGATGTGGTTGGAACAAAGGATCCTATCAATTCAAGTGTGGAGTTGGTGTGGGTGCGAGAAGAATGAATATTCTCTGCTGGCGGGGTATTTCAAGCGGATGTATGTCGTTACAACGCACACTTTTACAACGCATGCACTTACAACGCATTTTTTACAACGCACAATCCATTACAACGCATGACTTTACAACGCATGCACTTACAACGCATTTTTAAAAACTACCTTTACAACGCATTCCATTACAACGCATACTACCATTACAACGCATACCATTACAACGCATAATATTAAATTGCATTTAAGGTAAGTATTAGATAGTATAGGGGTAAAAATTACTATTCTAACTCCAGGGGGTGCAACAGTAGGGTAAGTGTTGGATAGTATAGGGGTAAAAATTACTATTCTAACTCCAGGGGGTGCAACAGTAGGGTAAGTGTTGGATAGTATAGGGGTAAAAATTACTATTCTAACTCCAGGGGGTGCAACAGTAGGGAAAGTGTTGGATACTATAGGGGTAAAAATTACTATTCTAACTCCAGGGGGTGCAACAGTAGGGAAAGTGTTGGATAGTATAGGGGTAAAAATTACTATTCTAACTCCAGGGGGTGCAACAGTAGGGAAAGTGTTGGATAGTATAGGGGTAAAAATTACTATTCTAACTCCAGGGGATGCAACAGTAGGGAAAGTGTTGGATAGTATAGGGGTAAAAATTACTATTCTAACTCCAGGGGGTGCAACAGTAGGGTAAGTGTTGGATAGTATAGGGGTAAAAATTACTATTCTAACTCCAGGGGGTGCAACAGTAGGGTAAGTGTTGGATAGTGTAGTGTAATATTATGCGTTGTAATGTTATGCATTGTAATGGTAGTATGCGTTGTAATGGAATGCGTTGTAAAGGTAGTTTTTAAAAATGCGTTGTAATGTCATGCGTTGTAAAGTCATGCGTTGTAATGGATTGTGCGTTGTAAAAGTTGCGTTGTAAAGGTTGTTCCCCATTTCAAGCGCCAGACATCCCCCAGGCCCCAACCCTCAGCCCAGCGGCACAGTGCCTCCGCTTGGCGGACAGTATTGGCCCCGCCAAGAGGGGGGTGCAATCTATCGATAGTGGAATCCATTACGGTGTTGTAGTCCCCTCCCAATATTCACAGGCATGTGGCCCAGGGCGCCAGGACCGGGTTAAGGCTCAAGAGGTAGTTATCCTGCTCAAAGTTGGGTGCATACATGCTACCTAGGACTATCTGTGGGCCATTTAGTGTGCTCCTCACTAGGATGTATCTGCCCAGTGGATACACCTGTTTCTCCAGTGCTTTGAAGGGGACCCCACTCCTAACCCATATGGACGCGCCCCTGGCGAAGGCAGAATATGACGTGGAAAAAACCTGCCTCCTTCATTTTTTGCTGAGTTTAGCTGCCTCAGCTGCAGTCAGGTGGGACTCCTGTAAGAATGCTGTGTGCGCACGCCGCCTATTTAATTGTGCGTGGACTCTGTGTAGTTGGACCGACCCCAGGCCCTGTACATTCCAGGTAATCACATTGTAGCTGTCCTGCATACGTATCTGGGGAGTACTAATGGGGAACGTATGCGCAACGTTGGGGGAGCAGCGATACTCCGGGCAGCACAAGTGGTGGGCCAGAACCTGCAAATTACAAAACTACCCTCTACAATACTCGGGCCAGCTGGCCCAAACCATACGCACAACGGTGCGAACTAATAACAGTGTGTGTGTTGCTTTCGCTAAAGGGAGGTGCATTTCTGTAGACTGCCTAGTGAGGTTAGAACGTCTCAAGCTCAAAGCAACCTAGACCACTTTTATCATCATATTTCGCAGTTTCGGAACTGTGGATGCGGCCATATTTTGCTAATTTCAAGTCTTACAAAGAGGAGAGATTGACGTGTCTTGCCCCAACATGGACTACAACAAAGCATTATCCCATGAAACCATCAGCAGACTGGGGTGTAATGTTACTAAATAAATTGATACTGGACTCTGAATCCGAACGGTTCGAGACGTCTTCTGAGGAGTCCGACAGAATTGGGTGGGCTTCGTCTCTGAACCTGGTGGCCGTCTCAAGTGCCTCTGCCTGATTTCGTAGGGCCTGCTCCGTTGTGGAATCCTGGATTTTGCTGCAAGCCCTCCCCGGAGGCGTTTCGATTTGCGGACACGTCTCGGCTTCAGAGAGGCAGTGGCTGCTTCCGAAGAGGGGCCAGACTAGCCAGGGGGAAACATGATTTTGAGCCATTCTTCCACCTCAGGGGTTTCAAAGAACTGCGTCTTGTGGTCGATGGATCACTTTTAGCTTAGCCGGCTGTACTTGTACCCCTCGTTCGGGAGCGTTCTCCCGTCCCTTTTTCGTGAAAGAATGCCCAGGAGTCCTGTGTTAGGAGCGATGCGGAGCCTTTATTAAACAAGCATTGACATAGCCAATAGGTCTCGCCTTTGGGACCTTATAAGTGTTTAGCCATGCAACAGTTGCATAACTAAATACTTATAAGGTCCCAAAAGCGAAACCTATTGGCTATGCAAAGTGGCCGCGAAAGTAATCATGATCACACATCAAAGCGGCAGCGAAAGTGAAAGTAATCGCGGTAAAGCACGGCGCCCGCGCACACGCACATGCACTGTAGCTCTAGGCTGGCCTGGTAGCACTTTTTGGAGCCCTCTCAATAAGTCTCGCCAGACCAGCGCTGGGTCAGGCGAGACCTAAAAAAATAAAGGGGCTTTGGTTTTTAGGTTCTTATGCTCAGCAGTTCTCATGCGTCTTTGACAAACTTCCTTTTGTCAGCTCAGAGCAAGGGTAAGGACAAAAAGAAAGAAGAAAAGAAGAAGAAAACAGAACGTAGGCTTTGTTCCTTGAATGTCTTTTGGCTCTCACTGGATTCCTCTTGTTGCCTCAGGTCGTATTAGTTGTGGGGTTGGTCCGGGTCTGGTCAGTTCCAGTAGTGTAGGTGTCCGTCTCCTCAAGCAGGGAACCGGAAGAAAACAAGAACAGAAGGAGTGTCTGGTCTCTCTCCTTAGATTAGGAAAGGGGATAGGGATTGTGCTGCTACCACCGGATCCTAACTGTGGGGTGCCTAAGTAAGGGAAGGTATCTGTGTACTAGCGTGCCGTGCCCCATAGTCCCTCTCACCAAGCCCAAACCAAAAGGAGCCCGGCACTTGCCTGAACCCATGGCCCTCCTGGGCCGCGGGGAGGGGAGTCTCAGCCTCCGCCTACCCTGCTGGAGTACCGGACTCGAGGGCGCTGCTCCTAGAGCGGTTGTCTTTTTCGGTCTTCTCCTCCGATTGGAACAGGTCCCGCCGCTGTAGTGCTTCCTCCTCTTCCGTACAGGGCTTCTCTCCTCGCCTTCTTGGTCCGCGCTGTCCTCGTGCTCCTCTCCGGTTCTTCCTCCGAACGCCAGCTCAGCTCCCGTATCGTGCTTTTAGACCCTCCTTAGACTCTGTTACCGGCTTCTGAGTTCCAGCCTGAGCAACTAGACCGCACAGTTCGTTTCCTGCTCGGATCCCGCCGTCCGCCATGTTGGAGGGGTCCGCGTCATCCGGCGCAGGCAGGAAACCATCACATTGCCTTCCATCCAGGAATGGACGTGTGGGCCATTCAGTCACTGGATACCTGGAGAGGAAGTCCACGTTCGCCTGCAGTTTCCCAGGAATATGTAAGTACAAAAAGAAAAGGGTTGTAATGCAAGAAACTATCTGAATACTTTCGGGCTTGAGTCCTTATGCAGGGCGAGCCAGGTCAAGGGGGCATGATCAGTTAACAGAAGGAACCGTTTCCCAAGGAGGTAATATTGCAACGCTTCCACCGCCCACTTGATGGCCAAGCACTCCTTTTCTATTGTAGCGTATCAGGTTTCCCTAGGAAATAGCTTCCTGCTTTGAAAAAGGACGGGACGTAGCGCACCCTTTTTATCAGGTTGGGATCAGACCTCCCCAAGTCCCCTTCCAGAGGCATCGATCTGAAGAACAAATGTTTTGGTGTGGTCAGGACAAGTAAGAATCGGATCCTTGCACAGCATGGACTTTAGCTGGGTGAAGCTATGTTCCTGTTGTTGGGACCATAGAAAGGGCTTCCCTGTCGTGGTTTTAGTAAGGAGGTCAGTAAGGGGGGCGGCTATATTAGAAAAACAGGGAATAAACCTCCTGTAATAAGCCACTCATCTCAGAAAGGAACGTACATCTTTTCTATTGGTTGGACGGAGGATGTGGGTGATAGCCTCAAGTTTGCTCATTTGGGGCCGGATCTTTCCAGCCTGGATATCGTATCCGAGGTATTGGATATGATCTGTTCCAAATGTTTTTTTTGGAGGGGTTAACAGTGAGGCCGGCTTTCCTCAGGGTGTCTAGTACAGAACACAGGTGTATAAGGTGGGTTTCCCAGTCAGGACTGTGGATGACGATGTCGTCCAGATAGGTCACGGCGTAGGTATGGTCTTCTCTTAGAAGAACATCCATTAACCTTTGAAAGGTGGCCGGTGCGCCATGAAGGCCGAAGGGAAGGACCTTAAATGGTAAAGGCCTGATAGAGTTGAGAAGGCCGTTTTTTCTTTGTCTTCTTTGGCTAGGGGGTTTTCCCAGTATCCTTTCGTGAGATCGATTGTAGACATAACCCTAGCTTCTCCCAGCCTCTCGATCAGTTCATCGACACGGGCCATAGGGTACGCATCGAACTTGGACCTGGCATTTAGTTTGCGGAAGTCGATATAGAACCTTATGCTCAAGTCCGGTTTGGGAACGAGAACTACTGGGGAAGACCATGGGCTATGTGAGGGCTCGATAATATCTGCCTGTAACATATCTTTTATCTCTTGTTCCACGGCTTGTCTTCATGCAGCCGGTATACAATATGGTTTTAATTGGACAGGATAAGCTCCCTCTGTGTCTATTTTACGTTCAGCGAGGGATGTTCGTCCTGGGGCTCCTGACAGTACCTCAGTAAACGTACTGCATAATTCCTGTATTTGTCGTACTTGGAGGGGTGAAAGTTGGTCACCTAGGCGCACGGGGTTGTCGCCTCTGTTAACCGGGGGTGTAAAGGGGATGTCCAGGGGTTGAGTGAGGGATACATGAACTGCTTGAATGTCCGTGCTTGGGGTTGGTGTTTGGGGGTCCTCCCATGCCTTTAGCAGGTTTACGTGATATGTCTGGCCGGTGTGGGATTTATGGGGGACCGATACGCGGTACGAGACGGGGTGACCTTCTCTAGTATTTTGTAAGGGCCTTGCCAGGTTTTTCTCAGCTGGGAAGAAGGATCAGTACTGAATCTCCTATTTGAACTCTCTTAGTTTAGTCTCTTTGTCGTAATACTTCTTTTGTGTAGCCTGTGCCGTTTCCATGTTCCCATGGACCTCCTCCCAGAGGGATGCTAGAGCGTCCCGCAATCCCTGACTGTGTAGAAGAAGTGGTTTGCTTTTGTCCTCCTCCTCCGTCCATTGCTCTGCTGCCATGTCGAGGAGGGTGCGGGGTTGTCTTCCGAATAATAGCTCAAACGAGGAAAACCCTGTGGATGTTTGGGCATGGGTGCGGATAACAAATAGCACCAGGGGAAGTTGTCTGTCCCAGTCTCTACCCGTTTTGTCTATGGATTTCTTTAACATGGTCTTTATGGTTTTGTTGTATCGCTCCACAAGCCCATTGGTTTGGGGTGGTATACTGCTGTCCGAATCTGTTTAATGCCTAATTGTTCACATATCTGCTTCATCAGACGGGAGACAAATGGGGTTCCCTGATCTGTAAGCAACTCCCGGGGAAAACCTACCCGGGAGAAGAAATAAATCATTGCCTGAGCTACTGCTGTAATGGTTGTGCTAGTCAGGGGTATTGCCTCGGGGTATCGTGTCACGTAGTCAATGAGCACGAGTAAGTATTGGTGACCTCGGGAGGAGGGTAGGAGGAGTCCCACTAGGTCCATCCCTACTCTTTGGAAGGGTACATCGATGATCGTAAGTGGGTCTTGGGAAGAACCAGTTTATTAACCAACATACATCTCTTACACCTGGCACAATATCCGGCTACTTCCCGATAGACCCCAGGCCAATAGAATTTATCCAATAGGTACTGTAGTGTGTGTTCCTTTCCATAGTGTCCTCCCCCCGGTTGACTGTGGGCTAGCTCTAACACCTGCTCTCTGAACGGTTTTGAGTCTAGCATCTGTTCCTTTTTCCGTCCTGCTTCTCGGGTTGCTCGAAATAATAAACACAGAACAACGGTCCCACGCCTCCCACCATTCCACCTCTCAAACATAGAGTTTCCGCAGAAAAGGCTTCTCAGGGAAGAGGTCCAAGGGCTCCTTCTCAAAGGGGTTATAGAACCCATCCTCTACCATCAGCAAGGTGCTCTCTGCACTTCCTGATACCCAGAAAGGATGGGTCTCAGACCAATTCTAGACCTCAGGCCCCTAAACAAATACATCTTTTCAAAACACTTCTATATGGTCACTCTAGGATGTCCTTCTACTTCTCAAGTAAAGCAAATTCATGACCGCGCTCGACCTGACGGACTATTTCTGCAGAGGCCTACTTCCGCATACCAATACATGCAGCCCATTACTGATGTCTCAGGGTTGTGATCAGCAGAAAACATTACCAATTTAAAGTGCTTCATTTCGGGGTTAATACTGGACCTCGAGTGTTCACCTGTGCAGACAGGGCGTCCATGTCTTCCGGTATCTTTACGACTGGATGAGCAAGAGTGCCACCTGCCAGCAATGCTGGGAACACACTTGGGTCACAAAAGACCTTCTTCACCAGTTAGGGTTTGCCATCAATAACATAAAATCTCCTCTCCAACCCCTCCAGATCCAACCCTGCCTGGGGGTTATTCTCAACTCAGAGGTTTATCTAAATCCTGCTAGGATCTAGTCCTTCCAGGCATGCTCCCTCTTTTCCAACCAGATCTTATTGACCGGCTTGTCTCCATCGTCATCAAGGACAAAGCTCTCACCCTCTTAAAATCTTTTTGCAAAGGACAAGAACAAACATTTACTTTAGGGGACTATATCTTACCCTCTTTCTCTTTGCCACGTCAGGTACCACAAGGGTCATCATTCAGTCTGACCCTTTTTAATCTTTATGTAACCCCACTGGCTTGCCTGATCAAATCATGTGGCTTTTCTCTGGTATCCAATGCAGACGACACCCAGGTGGCGGTGGCTAGCAATCCAGACCTTACTGCCGCCAGATTCCACAATTGCATGCTTCACATTGGCAGTTGGATGAGTGACAAGTGCTTGAAACTAAATTCTTCCAAAACTGAGATTTTGTTGTTCGGCAGGGACCCATCCTTTTCATCTTCGAATTGGTGCCCTCAGGAATTCTGGACTCTTCCGACATGAAGTGTAAAGATAAAAAACCTTAGGGTTATGTTCAATAGTAAGCTATGTTTTAAAGGTCAGATTAATCACATGTCCTCTTCCTGCTTCTTTTTGCTGAAACTTCTCAGGATTCCACAGGTCTTGCAGAAAACTGTTGTCACGGCTCTTATCACTTCTAAGTTGTACTACTGCAACGTGCTGTTTATTAACCTCCAAAAAAGGCTCCTGAATAAGTTACAGATCCTTCAAAATACAGCTGCCTGCCTGTTCCTGGGTATACCCAAACATAGGTCCACTTCAATAGCTTTGATCCAATTGTACTGGCTTCCTGTAGGAAAACTTATTAACTTTAAAGCCCTCCGTATCACTTTTAAATCCTTACATAATCTGGGTCCTGCCTACTTGGCACAACGTTTCCAAATCGCAAAAAGGGAAGGCTCTAGCCAAGTTCAGCATTGCCAGACAGATCGGTGGATGCATCCAGACATGCTATGCTAAAACAAAGAGGACTCTGCCACTCCTCCTAGAGCCCAATCCACTTGGAAGAAAGGTGCCTATATGGCGTTCCTGGGGAACATCCAGTAGCTGACATCTGCAAAGCAGCTACTTGGTCAATACTAACACCCTTTCACAATGCATTACTGTGTGGATGTACTAGCCCACCAACAAGCCAGTGTTGATCAGGCAGTACTCCGTACACTCTTTCTGTCTGTTGCAGCGCCCGCAGGCTAGCCACCACCTTTTGGGAGGACTGCTTTACAGTCTATGCACAGCATGTGTATCTATAGCCAGACATGCCTCGAACGGAAATTTTACTTGCCCTGTAAGGATCTGTTTGTGGCATGTAGCGCTGTTGATTCACATGCGCCCACCGTCCTCCCCGGAAGCCTATGGTCTTTGCAGTATTCTTTACTATTTATTTTTTCCTCTTTCGCATGGACATCTCTCTATACATCATTTCGCTTCACACTGCGTAAATCGCCTGGCGTACAGGAAAACAACCTAACCATGGGGTTGATGACCATGCACATTACCCGTAAGAGGAGGAGTCACTTTACCTTGTGACTCAAATGATTTCTTCTTAGAAAAACAACTTGCACACATTCGGGTCCAACACTAGATGGCAGAGTTCGCACAGCATGTGAATTTACAGCACTACATGACACGAACAGATGCTTACAGGGTAACATTTTCCTTTCAGAGTTTAGGAGTGGGTAGGGGTATAGGGTGGTAATGGTGTTTTTAGAGCAATAGAGTGGGTAAGGGTATTGAATGATAAGGGTGTTTTTAGGGTTTAGGGGTGTTTAAGTGTATTGAGTGGTAACTGTGTTTTTAGGGTTTGGGGTTGGTAAGAGTTATTGGGTGGTAAGTCTATTTTTAGGCTGTGGGTGTGAGGAGGGGTGTATAGGTGGTAAATATGCTTTTGAGACTTGGGATAGGGAGGGGTATAGGGTGGTGAGGGTGTTTTAGGGTTTAGGAGTGTGTAGGGGCTTAGGGTGGTAAATGTGTGTTTAGTTGTGAGTAAGTGAAATAGGGGTGGTAAGAGCGTGTTTAGGGGTGGGTAAGAGTAAATGGTGGTAAGAGTAATTAAACAAGCATTTACAATGCAATTGGTCTTGCCTTTGGGGCTTTATAAGTATTTCAGTCATGCAGCATATTATGTGCAGCTGGCCGCCCGCCTTTGTTTTCTGTTTATTTACTTTTATGGCACGCCACGCTTGAACTTCACATGCTTAAAGCTAAAGCACGGCGTGCCGCGACTGGTTAACAGTAAATACATTGAAAAGAAAGGTGGCCGTAGGACCATGCCTGTTTTCCACATGGTTGGTCTCTGTCTGGAGTGGCCTAGTGTGCAAAATTGGTGGATTGGAATGTGGCTGAGAGTAATTACCAGTAGCTGAGAGTAATACAAGGATCCCACCTATCACTTTGTTGCTCAGTTCACATTACCCAGTGTATATGTGTGTGTTTTGCATATTGTTCATTTCGTTGTAAGCCTGTCCAACAGAGAGAACAATTGATCTTTCTTTTGTCACCCATGAGGCTGAACATATCCAAATGCAAAGCACACACTTCTGAGGCCAGGCCATCTCTTTCAAAGATTGATGACAGCCTGCTTCCTTTTAGAATCCAATAACAGTCTGCGGGTGTCTGTCTGTCTTTATCTAGTTATCACTCTGAAAGGGGAGCTATAGATCTGGTCGTAAATCAGCTCAAGGAATGACACACACGGGATGTATTCAGCACGCTTCTACAAGCTAGTGGCATGTGGAAAAGGAAACCCTAGTAAATTAGCCATTTATTAAGTTATATATTTTAAGCAGCGGTATTAATATGTAACCATACCTCAGTGTGCACTTATGGTGCTGGCTGATTGCATATGTGCAGCTTCTGGAAAAGGAAACCCTGGTTAATTACCTATTTCTTAAGTTATATGTTTTAAGGAGCAGTATTAATACGTAAGCAAACCTCCGTGTGCACTTATGGTGCTGGCTGGTTGTATATGTGCTCCTTCTAAACGTAGACAGACACACTCACCAAATACTTTAGAGCAAAAACAGAATAGATTAGGAGTCCTGTCTAGGAGAGCATGTTTTGCAGAACAAAGTGAAAGTGAGAGAAGGGGAAAACCTATTAGCTGAATAAAATTACATATTGTATTGTCAATTGCCCAATACTAAAAGTACATTAAAAAACTAGATAGATGGACATCATGCCATTATTATACCTTTGGTCAGTTAAATCAACAACCCTTCAAACTTGTGCAAATAAATAAAGGGCAGTGTTCTGTGGTAAACACACTCGTAGGCTAGGTACACTGAAGATTAGATACTTCATTTCCACCCGAATGAACCAATAGCAACCACCACTTAAAACTTCATCGAACATACCATTCGTCCCTAATCCAACAATGTCACACAGTGTCAAGATGACTACAATCAACAAGAATTGCCAGAATCTAGATTTCTGAGATCACTGCGAGGTCAGCATGGGGTGAATCCAATACTTATTGCATGGAGTTCCTGTTGGCAACAACTCTATCTGGTGTTGTGGTCAGCTGCAGCGGAGGAGGGGAGGTAGGCAGGTCTGAGGTAGGTTCAGCGGCTAATCACTGTGGCTCTTGCAGCTAAAGAGGTAATCTGGGGAGAGGCTGAGCCCAGTGGTGATGAAGGGCAGTCTCTTTAATCTGGAAGCGGGGGAGGGGGGTGCGTTAACTAGGTACTTGAGAGACTGGCATTGGAAAGAATAATTTAAAAATGACGACTTAAAAGAAATGGCATTAATACTTTATTTTCATTCCATACATCCTGACTGAAAATGATTAATGTTATATTAATGCACTTTACTACAGCAAAAAAGCCATTCAGAAGTCCTACATCTTGTCACAGGTTTTGGAAGGAACCTCTTGTTGGACAAGGGAGGGGATAGAAGCAGACATACATTTCTGAGCTCTTCCATTTTAGTCACCTGGTCTTTTTATCCAACAGAAGTTTGAATTCTTCGACCAGCAATTTATCTCTTCCCGTTAAAAGTGTGAGTCGGTATACACCTACAGGTGTTAGGTTCTTTTCTCAAGAGCCAGGAATTGCTGAAGGTGTTGCACATGACCTGGCTAACACTTGGCCGGCACAAGACCAATATTAATTAGGGTGTATCTGTCATGACTACACTACGCAGAACCAAGCAAGACTCGGCAAAGAGTGCGGGGCGCAGGCCATGAATGCTGCACACATAACTGGGGGTGCTGCCTCTGATGTGCAGTATGTGGCCTAAGCTGCAGAGCCTGCACCCCGTCAGTCAAACCCAAAAAGCAGCAGCGTGTCTGCAATGCTCCCTGGTGTGCAAAGTGTGCAGTATGTAGTGTTTACTTGGGAGTGCAGTGCCTGTGGGGAGATGTCTCGTTTGCCTGTATCAGCAGCATGTGATGCTCACGGAAATTTTCCTTGCTGGGTGACAATGAAAGGAGAGGTGCTGGCTCAGGTTTCGAGGCATGTGCCTCTGGACCACTAATACTCTCCATCAGCAAGCAATTTGCATCTGTAGCATGGAAATTCCCTGGTGCACTCACCATTTGCAATCCTGCTACCTATTTTATCATTGTCACAGTATGTTATTTACTTAATCCGGCAGCGGGGGAGGGGGTGTGTTAACTATGCAGCCTGTTCTAAGTGGTGGGAGGGAGGGCACCCTACGGATGGAGCTTTTGCGCTGAAACATGTAACGTGTTATACCTACGAATGAGGGCGCCATGCTCAAGCAAAGCGTGGCGCCTGGGATAAACACAAGAAGAGGACACCAGCTTGGCGGAGGCCTCCCTCCTCCCTCCCACCGGAGCCACGAGGGGCAGCTGAGGGAAGCGCTCCAGCAGAGTCATGCAGCCGCCTGGGCTCTGGGATCTTCGCGGATGTGAGCACCGGGGGCTGGGATACCAGAGTAGGGCAGGCGAGGGGGCAGGAGCCCATCGGGGCAGGACATGGCGACCGAGTCAAGGCCAGGTGAGCTGGCGGGGCGTACATTGCAGCGCTGGAGGGGCTAGGTGAGTGCACGTGGAGGCGCGGGAGCATGCTATCGTGGCGCTGCAGGAGGCACTGCAATCTGTTACAGAGCAGGGAGGGCTATGACTGGCGGTCACTAAGCGCTCGTCCATGGCCCACGAGCTGCTAGACAACAGAAAGCGGAAGGGGGCGGGAACAAAAGTAACGCGGACAACGGGAGGGGGCGAGAATAGGAAACTAAACAGAGCAGCACTTGCACACTGGCTCAGGCTCGATCTAAAAATAAAAGTACAAATACGGTGCAACAACCAAGTAAAGGGGCCAGTAGCCATGGGAGGTTACAAATGACGACACAGCCTTACTAAGGAGAGACTAACAAGCCTATTTAGGAACCAGAAGCCAGCATTTACGAAGGACAAAGATAAGTCAATGGAAAATATGGGCGGGGTAGGGGGCGGAGCTTCTCTTCCGTACTGAACTACCCCTGATCTTCCCCAGAGCAGCGCTTGCACCCTGACTCTAGGCTTGGCCTAAAAAGAGGAGGTTCTGTTGTTCCTCCCAAAAAATTGCCTTTTGTGTGTGTGTGTGTGTGTGTGTGTGGGTGTGTGTGTGTGTGTGTATATATATATCACTGAAAAAACCATAGGTTTCACACATGTTATAGTTAGCTGGACATTTTACTGATAAAAAACCAATGAAATTCCCCCGTTATAGTTACTGTAGGCAACTATAACTCACGCGACCGTAATCCTCTGCTGATGCTAATACTGTATTTAGACACTTATTTGCCCATGTCTTCTTCCATTAAATTTTAGCTATACATATATTACAAATATTTTTTTTTCATAAAGACACATATGTCATCAGCAGAGGATTACGGTCGCGTGAGTTATAGTTGCCTACAGTAACTATAACGGGGGAATTTCATTGGTTTTTTATCAGTAAAATGTCCAGCTAACTATAACATGTGTGAAACCTATGGTCTTTTCAGTGAATTTGCAAGGTTTTTTAAATGCTAATTCCTAACTATAACGTGTGTGAAACCTATGGTTTTTTCAGTGAATTTGTACGGTTTTTTAAATGCTAAGTTACTTTACGCCATTTGTGGCGTGCGCGCCCACTTAACGCAGTTCGTTCCGTGCGCGCACGGTGCGCTTCGCGCACCGTGCGCGCACAGTGAGCACGCGGTGCGCTTCGCGGACCGCGTGCCCACGTTACGCTAGATGGGCCATGAACGCACAATGCGCTTCGCGCACCGTGCGCACATGGAGGACATATGATGAGCATCGTTGTGACAGGTAAAATATATGTTTTGTTTTGCTGTAATAAGCCATGCACAAATGGTGCCCGTCGGGCACGATTTGCACACGGGGTGGGGAGAATGTGGATATTTATTTTTTTTATTATTATTATTTATTACCATACGCGTACGGTAAGCGTAATCGGCGAAATTTTCGAAAAAATTAAAATTGCCTTTTTTCACTTGGGGGATCGTTGGGGACTCCCTCGACATGGCTAGGTGCTTGGGAGCTGTCTAAACAGCCCCTTTACATGTTTTTGCACTTTGTTTTTCAACCCCCTGTCAGAGTGCGAGAGAGAAAATGGCGGCCGCCGCTTCCTGGTTTCGACCGATTCGAATGTTTACTAAGATCTAACGGCCAATCAGAATCGCGCTCGCGCACGTCACCGTACGCGTACGGTAAGCGCACCGTAAGCTGGCTCAGATATATATATTGATTTAAAGGCTATTTTCTCAGAATCGACTGAACAGATTTACACCAAACCTACAAAAGGCACTTCCTTGACCTGAGGACTACCTCTCTGCCAAATTTCATTAAATTCTGCTAAAGCTCTGTCTAAAGGTCCTATGGAAAAATGCATGGGAAAAACGCGTTTTGGGACCCCCCTTTTATCTCAGCCCCCGCTTGACGAATCCCCCCGAGACTTTCAGGTTAGGAGCGGAGCTCAACGCCCCACCTATTTTCCTATGGTAAGAGGGTCCTAACTATAACTATCTACTGGCGACCGCCAGTAGATAATATATATATATATATATATAGTGTGTGCGTGTGTGTGTATATATATATATACACATGTATGTGATTGTATATGTATGTGTTTGTATATATGTATACGTATATAATTGTGTGTGTGTTACACCAAATTTGGCAGAAAGGTAGCTCTTCGTCCAGAAAGCACTCTTTTTGTAAAATGCTGCAAAACTGTTCAGTAGTTTCTGAGAAATTTTAATATTTCTCAGATATACAGCTGTGGCCACGGTGGATCCGCGAACCCTCCCAATCTCGTGCTTGAAAACTGATTGGCTGCTAACACAAACCAGGAAGTGTTGGCAGCCATCATGTGACCCGGTTGAACTGAGTCACAAGAAAAAAACGTTTAAAAAAACATGAAAAGGAGACACCCTGACTCCCTAGGCCGCTTGGAGGGGTCCCACAGGACCTCATTCCCCCATGCCCCCCCCACATGGCCAAAAAAAGCTTATTTAAAATATATATATTTCACCAGGAGTCACGTTGATCAGCGAATCCTGCCGAAAATATTTGTTTTAAAAGAATCGCAGGTTGTCGTGCTTCGTTTAATGAGGCCCCTGAGCGGTCAAGGTCCCAGGGGGCAATTACACATAATGTGGGGACCGCCACCTCCCAGGGGCAATATTATGTTATAATGCGTGGAGGCTCCTGACCCCATGCAGCCCCTGGGACCGCCACCTCCCCGGGGCTAATAGATTAAAATGCGGGGCCGTTTGCCCCCCGCCCACTGCCTCAGGGGCTGCCACCTCCCCGGGGCACAGCTCAGATCACTAAAGCTGTCCGTTGCAGAGCCCCGGGGACCACCACCCTCCCCGGGGCAAATGTGATGAAAGGAGGGAGGGCCGCGTGGCCCCCTTCCAGTAGCCCGAGATGGCAATGGAGACACCATTCCCCAGGACCTGCTCCAGCAATATCCCGGAGTTCCCACCCCCGGGATATTTCAGTTTGCTATGGTTTGATGGGAGAACTGCTCCTGCCAAGCCATAGCAAACTCTGCTACACTTCATGGAAGCGAGAGCAGTAAAAATGCTCTCACTTCCATGAAGCAGAGCAGAATTACTTTTGGACAGAGGGAGCTGCATGTTTGCAGCTCCCTCTGTCCAAAAGCAATGCCGGGTCCCGCAGGAGGCGGGGAGCCGGAAGAGACTGTGGGGCCTTGAGGCTCCCCCTGTGGTCCCCAACGACCTGGCCATGCCCCAGGGGATGGGATCCCCGGGGCAATATCGGCCCGGGGAGGGAGGGCCACGCAGGCCTCCTCCCCATTGTTAAAGAAATTATGAAGGCCTGGCCCCTGGGGATGGGGTTCCCAGGGCCTGGGGTGGGGGGGGGCACGTGGCCACCCTCCCAATTATTTGAAAACAAATGGCCTGGCCCCGGGTGATTGATTGGTTGTCTGACTACCTTTAGGTTTGTCTGGGGGTCGATATGTGTGGGTGAGGAGGTGTGTGGCTGCCTGTTTGGATGAGTCAGTGGTTGTATGGCATACTGAGTGCCTGTGTGAGAAGCTGTACGGGTGAGTGAGTGTGTGTATGGCTGTGTCGTTGACAGTGTGCAGGTGTCAGTGAGAATGAGTAACTGCGTATGTGAAAGGCAGTATAGGTGAGTGACTGGGTATATGAGTGGCTGCGTGAGTGAGTGAATGTGAGAATGGCTATTATGGATAATTGTGTGCTTCCGTTAGTGAGTGAGTACATGTTACTATTTGTATGAGTAAATAAGTGTGTGTGTGTAACTTTTTGAGTGAGTAAGTGGCTTTGTGAGAGACTATGGGTGAGTGTCTACGTGTGTGAGTAGTTCTATGGGTGACTCATTTAGTGTGTGTGTTTGTATGGGTGTATGAGTGGATATGTCAAAGGCTGTATTAGTGAGTGGGTGGATGAGTGGCTGCATGTGTGGATGAGTGTGTAGATCTATGAATCAGATAATGGGTGTGTAAGTACTAGTATGGCTCTGAATGGTTTGTGAGTGGTTGTGTGGGAGTGGCAGTGGGTGTATAAATGATTATTTAGGGCGTGAATCGGTGCATCAGAGATGCTGTGGATGATGTAATCAGTGATGTCATTTGAGATGTCTTCAGTGGTGTCACTGACCATGTCATGAGTGATGCAATATGTGATATATAATATATATGTGTATGTATATGTGAATATATGTGTATATATGTGTATGGTTGTATATATGTATGGGCTTGTATAAGTATGGGTGTGTATATTTGTGTGTGTATATATATATATATATATATATATATATATATGTATATATATGTGTATACATCAGATCAGTGCGAAAGAAATAAAAACGGGCGCACTCCCAGGAAGTCAGCTTTAGAATATTTTATTGCAGCACAACAGTTACCCAATGCGTTTCGGTCCCTCCTCAGACAATGATCATGTATGTGTATATATGTATATATGTGTGTGTATATATATGTATGTTTATATCAGGGGTCTCCAACCTTTTCTGTAAATAGAGCTACTTATGTTCAATAAAAATCATTCAGAGCTGCTCATACTAGTAATGTAAAACGTGAATAACCCATCCAAGAAGATCAGCAGCGATAACATGGGTGCATTAGGCTGTTTTTCCAGCAGTAATGTAAACAAGAATTTGCAATGCGTCTCACATTTTTCGAGAGTTAGAGCTTTGGCCATTGGAATGGTAGTGTTTTTAGGTCTCGCCTGACCCAGCGCATGCGCTGGTCTGGCGAGACTTTTTGTGAGGGCTCAAAAAATGCTACCATGGCCAGCCTAGAGCTACAGTGCATGTGCGCGGGCGCGTGCTTAGGAGCAGAGGCTGGCAAACCTCGTCATGCTCATTAAGCGCCCGCGATCACTTTCACTTTCGCGGCACAGCCGGCGAGAGCTGCAAGTGAGTCAAACCTACCTAATTCCTTCAGGGGGTTCTATGTACCTGCTTTCATATCTTCAGAAACTAGTTGGAGTCCAAAAGCAGGCATCTTAGTTTCACGTTAAAACATATGCAATCGTGAGTTAAGCGAAGGTTCTGAAAAGAGCAAGCGTTCAAAAATGCATTCTGCGCGTGATGTAATTGGGCTTATGCATAAAGCATGCATAAGCCCAATTACATCACACGCAGAATGTATTTTTTTCCGTGCCACGCATACAAAATGAATGAATAGGTGCAATTTTAATACCCTTAACATAGCTCCATTCAGTGCCATGAGATGTGTGTAACACTGCCGCCATGTGCCCGAGCGGGCAGGAAGAAATGAAAGGGAAAGTAGTGCACGCAAGTAAAAACATATGGCCCATATCGAAAGGAATCATATAGTAGGGGTAGTCCGCGGGGCGAGACCAAAACAGCCACAAGGCAGGACAAATGTACTAACTATATTCACGAACGAAAAATATGGAATTTGTAAAGGCAGACCAACCAACGAAAACCGATCAGCGTGTGATGGGTGTGTTCAAACTCCACAGAGGGATTACAGCATGCCTTGCAGAGCAGCGCATGCACGCTGCCTCTAGGCTCGACTTGAAAATTTGAACTGAAATATAAAATGGGTAGTGCATACAAACCATAGCTGCAATTCCCCTTGTTACCATGGTATAAATATGAGAGTTAAATCTCTCAAACTCAAATAATAGCTTTTAAGCACATTTTGAAAATTCAACAATTTTTCTACAGACGTCAGATTATGAGTTGTGAAAATACACTGATTTTTGTCTTGAGTACATGCTTTTTAATTTTGGTATACATATAATAAATAATTCAAGCAATGATTTAGATAGTCGTAGGTTGGACTGTACATCGGAGAGCTGCTCACAGGAAGCTGGAGAGCTACTGGTGGCTCATGATCTACTAGTGGAGACACCTGATGTATATGTATGTATGTATATATGTACGTGCTCCGTAACGAATCACAGAAATAATTCGATTAACGAGCCCGCTTGTCATGGAAAGGTATGTTTATTCGACAGAAAGATGCGTTTCGGCCACAGCCGTGGTCTTGATCACATGACCCTCGCAGGAGTCATGGAGTTCTTAAAGGTACAGCAATTGGCGACCGTAAACGCTTAACAATCAGTCAAACAAAGAGGTAATGTGGGATTATGGTTAAGCATACAAATCAAATCGTTAAGTGAATCATAAGGATGATACATGTAGAAAAGTGGCTGTGAACACCCACATACAAATATATTCACTAATCATGTTCTAATCCACTGTCCTGTCCTCTGCTGTCAATAAAGTTGCAATTTGTATTGAAAACCTCTGTTTAGAGGTTAATAAAGAGACACAGTGACCTTCCTATTCAGGGCATAGTAATGGTGCTCAACCGTGTAGTTGTATGTATATATATGTGTGTGTGTGTGTGTGTGTGCGTGCGTGTATATATGTGTGTGTATATATATGTATGTATGTATGTATATATATATATGGGTTTATATCTATGTGTTTATATATATGTGTGTATATGTATGGGTTTAACTTGCATTAAAATTCTTACCTTGCCTTGTGAAGACATACGTGGTGAAGGCTTATTCATGGTAAATGCTTGTGTAATAAAGGGTTTGTTTTGTAAATGTACATTGTATAGTAGATGATTCATGGTAACGGCATTCTTTTTAACATTGTACAACCCTCACAAAACAATAAATCGCAAGGGTCCTAAATGATTGCCGTCAAAATGTCCAACTACTGCCGACATGAGATCTATGCTTCGGGCTTGCAGCACATCTAATAATTCCTGCGTACAAAAAAAAATTGGTGTTGTCACTTTCTTCTACGAGCTGATAAATACTGGAATTCCCTCCCCGCAAAGATGAACCATTGAGAACCTTAAAGAGTACAGAGAAATGATTACGTCTATTGACAGATGCCCATTAACTTTCTGTCTGAAACCGGGGAAGTAAGTTCACGTTGGCGCTGTCGTCAAACAAATTGCTACCCATAGTCTTGTTAGATCAGTATCTCAGTATAAAAGTCCATTCGATCTGAAAATTAGCCCACCTCTTTAAATCCCTCTCGCTTACATTCTAGGCCTACCTCTCTAGAACAGGATTCCCAACATGTGTTGAAACAATGAAAAAGCAGAGCATGAAACTGAGAACTGTGGACATAACTTTATTACATTATTTATCAAATAATGCAATTCTACACCTTGGCGCTAAAGCCTGTTGCCCAAGGTGACAGAATGTATAGCACCTCATGCATGCAACTGGGCCTCATATGCTCCGCCACCTAGAATATAGAAATCCACATTTTTTCTTTACTATCCATATATACGCACTTCATGAGTATTTGTCAAGAACACACTAATTCTCTTACCAGCAATAACATTTCAGCTCCTCTAATGTAATTAATCAGACAACCAATTCTCTATGCTGCCAATATGTAGAGCTAATCATAAAGATTCTTGGATAATGCTTCACATGGGTTCAACATGAGAGCGCATAATTAACCCTGGGCGTAGTTTGCGTAGTAGCGCTACGCTTAGCTACGCGAAGTGCACTTCGCACACTATGGTAGCCACGCGAACTGCGTAGTGCGTTAGGGAAATGCTGTTTGCACTGATTGCACAGTGGTGGATGCTAGTCCGCACTGTGCAATCATTGCAAACGGCATCTTGCACAGTGCAAGATGTCGTTTTCTGCCGCTCGAGTAGATTTGTACTCGAGCGGTAGCTTTCTCAACGCGGACTGGTAGTTTCTCATCGTGAGCGGTCACGAGCATACACGACCACTCGCAATGAGAAACCCGACCTCCCCGCATTGAGAATCTCGTTGGGAAGTTTATTTTCCACGCTCTCGATCGGGAACTTGATGTTGCTGATCGTGAACGAGGAAAAAGTCTCGCCGGAATGTTGATTTTGTCGCTCGTGGTTGCCAACTTGACGTTGAGGACCGCGAGCAAGCAAAAAATGCCTGCTACGCGTTTTTGCACTGTGCTACGTGCAATTCACATAGTGCGTAGTAGCGCAAACTATGCATGCTCTGCGAGCGTAGTACTACGCCCAGGGTTACGCATAATTCGGGTTTATAAACTTTAATTCTAGGGAGTCCTACACATTGAATGATTTGCATCTGAAGAATACAGGTGTCGGCTTGATTAACAAACTAAACAAAGGTCCAATCTTTAGCCATGGCCATGAGTGTCCCGGATTACCGTGCTACTTACTGCTCTACTTACCGCGCTTCATGGCCATGTCCGAGTCAGTAAGCGCAATATACATGCCGTATGAAAACATTCAATAAGCGAAGTAGCTCCAAGCTCAACCCTCAACAAAGTCTAAACATAAGACCGTGACTCTTCATTGAAGTCAGGCTTTCGCCAGGACCCCTCCCCCACACACACAGACTCGCAAGAAGATGAGCCGTACGCAAGGATCAGGGCTCGTGTTTAAACGCTAATGCAGTTGCTTTACCGTACTTAAAGACGAAACCGTGTTATTCAATTTAGAACGACAAATGCATGCCTTCTATATTCGTGTTAACCGTTTTTAAATCGAAATGCAGGCACGCAATAAAATATGCACGTGCACTCACAACTGTGTGCTTTTTTCTTCCTATGCACCAAAAGAGCCTTCTGTTTTCTGACCCGGATAATTTCACTTGGAAAGGAACTACGATGTCGTGTGTTTTGAAAGTATGGAACAGTTGATAATGGAGAAGGGTAGCACCGAGAATTAAATAAACTCGCACTGTGCACGCTCACGGAAGCAGAAGAATGCAAGGGGATTGCAAAGGACATTGCTTAAATGACCAGCCGAGTGGACAGGATACTGAGATTCTAGTTTCTACAGTGTGTGCTCTCCCATTTGCAACGTGCAGAAGATGCCCGCTCTGCAGGAATTTAACATTATTTTAACAGTAGAAAAGTATAAAACACAAACAATTAGTGTAAACAGTAAAATTAAAACACGCTTTTTAAATGTATTTTATTATACTGTTTTGGGTTGAATTATAGCTAAGGTTACTGACAATTGGGGTTTAAAGACATGACATTCTGTTAACAAATACACCCACAAATGGACCGTTTCAAAGGTGGCGGTTGCTGTTTATTCTAGAAAGCAGTGGCAGTCCTGAGAGCAATCTAGAGTATATATATAATGTTGGGAAAATTGCAGCCTGATAAAATAACCCTGCTTTCAGCGTCAAAAGAAACCTGTTTATTTAAGTCTAGGAGCGTCCCCCGCACATGATGCACACTACTTTGAAGCAGCCTCAAAGAGTCAGCTCTGTTTTCCAGCTCCCATGAGTAGGGTCTTAGAACTATTTTTACTTGAAATTATAATAAAATTTTGCTTTTTCATATTTACTCAATGCGTTTAACATCTTTCAATTGAGTGAAGTGATTTTTTTGTTATTTTCTCCTCTGCCTTTTCCCTATGCCGCCACAAAAGCAGCCACTCTGTGCCAGGTGGAAAAATTTAAAGCATCACATTAGGATCCCGATTTCTAAAAGATTGAACCAAAGCCTGATTTGGTTATAGTGAGGTACAGACTTCTCCGGAGGCTACTGCTCCCCCAGAGCAAGAAAGCAAGCGAAGAAATTCTTCCTTTCATCAAGAAAGATCAGAGGTATTTCCAACACAGTGTTCTATCTCCTCGCTGTCTTTTTCAACACCAACAGCAGTAACCTCCTCAGGGACCAAGATACCCTTATCAGAAAAGATAATCGAAATCCAAGTGAACATTAACAAAACCATCCTCTTGTGGAGGAGGGAATTTTTCTGGTAGTGGACAGTGATGATCTAATGCCCTCCACCCCTTGCACGTTTCCCAATCTAGTGGGGAGGGGGACAGTATCTTTGCGTCTGAGAGAGTGGACTTCAATCACTATAGACAAATAGGTGCTAAACATGATATTTTGTGGGTAGGTTCAATGTTTTATGGCCATTACACCAATATTTCCTCCAAAACCAATATTGAAGATGCCCATCCTCAGTAAAGAAACACCCATCCTACTGAGGAAGTATGTGATTGTGCCAGTTCCATCTCATCAGAAAGGCCAAGGTCCTCTGAGGTTCCGAAAAAAGACCCACAAGAGGAAAACAGACAGATTTTAGACCTGCAGTTCACAAACCAGTTTATCAAGAGAGAGAAATTCTGAATCCTCGCCTTGCATCGCTCTATCAACATCTGTGGTACAACAAACGGATGTGTGATACACATCTGCAAGATGGTTATTTTCACATCCCAGTGGGGAAGCACCACGAACATCAATACACAGTTCTGCTATTCGGCCTAAAGTCGGCTTCACATGCATTCTCAAAATATAAGGCAGTATAAGCAGCCCACCTACCATATCTTTACCTGGATGACTGGCTGCTAAAAGCTTACAGTTAAGCTTACAGTTGAACAAAGTTGACACATAATTTTGTAACCACTTAGAGCTACTGCACAAACTAAGTCTTTAGAACAACCATCAAAAATCGATCTCAATACCAATCTAAAGACTTTCTTATTGGCCCCGTAGAAACAAGAGTGTTTCCTTCGGAGAAGAAGTGTTGTCTATCACCTCCAAGCCAACAGCCAGAGAAATCACCTCCCTTCACATTCTACTTAGTCCTCAATGCTTTTCTGCCATACCTGAAGAACAAATCAACGATCCAAATTCAAACAGACAAAACCATCATCATGCATTACTTGAACATGCAAGGTGGTACTCGGTTGAGACCCCTTTTCATGGAAGCACAAACAAGTGGGTCATGGACGACAAAGTAGTAAATGACATCTTCGAAGAGAGGGGAAAATTGTCAATGTACTTTTTTTTTAAAGGCAAAAAGAAGAAAATGTTAATAAATTACATCTGAGCTATCAGAACTGAGTTCTTTACCAATGCCCTTTTGATCAATTGGTCAAGACCAATAATTTACGCTTTTGTACCGATCCCACTCATTCCTTCAGTAATACTGAAACTTTGGAACTCTTCAGCAAAAGTTAGAATTCTATTGCTGACTTGGCCAAGTTAGTGGTGGTGCATGGGCCTTCTGCAGCTGACCATGGAGTCACGCAGGAGATTTTTGCGCAAACCAGATGTGCTGACCAGACTTCAAGGGAAAAATTCTACACCCAACTTAAACTTCATTGGATTTGGCAGCACAGCTCCTGAGGTCAGACTGTATGGTCATTTACATTTTCCACCGGCTTGTACAAACATCCTAAAAGAAGCAAAATGCATCTCTGCTAGAATGTAGTATTGCATGAAATGAAACACCACTGCAAACAACTGGAGCACAGATGGAGAATGAGCAAGGACAATGTACAAAGGAGCACATTTAAATCCACCCTGAGACGCTACCACCAAATGATCCAGACCACCAAACATGCCGCTCTGGTGGACCGCATCAATGCCAGTAAAGAAATCTTTGCCATTGTGAGGGATTTCACCTCACCAGTGGGCGCCTCCCAACTAATCGCATTCTTTCAGGACCTCTGCAACAATCTTTTTCAATCCTTCAGCAACAAAATCACCGCATTTTATAGCAACTTCAGCCAGACCTGACTGACCTCACCAAATGCCTCCCAATCCTATCCAAAGAACCAGTGCTAACCACATGGCCTGTCATCACCACAAAAGAAACCGCCGCCACCATAAAGTCCATACAATTGGGTGCCACATCGGACCTCTACTTTCCCCACACCCACTCCATCAGCACCATGCTCCCACCCATTCTGGATGCCTCCAAATCTTCTGCGGCCTTCCCAGATGCTTAGAAACACACAACTGTTCTCCCATTGCTGAAGAAACCTTCAGTGAACCACTCCGCGCTTGCCAGCTACAAACCAATCTTCCTGCTACCATTTCCAACAAAGGTCTTAAAGAAAATCATCAACAGACACCTCACCAAATACTGAGGCAACCAACACATCAACACCACTCAGTCTGCTTTCAGACCCAACCACAACACACAGACTGCCCTCCTTGCTGTGATAGATGACTCTAGACAGAGGAGACACGCAGCCCTCATCACTCTGGACTACTCCACAGCATTTGAAATGGTCTCCAGCCCCATCCTCATTCAACGTCTACACGATATGAATAGAACGATTCCAGACTCTGAACAGGAAGACCTGCCTCTAAATCAATAAAAAACCTAGTGTGGAAGAAAACTGTGACTTCAGGTTTCACTTTAGTCTGAAAATCTGTTTATTAAATTGTCTGTGAATCACAGAATAAGAGTGAGTGGATCCCCCAGTATCTAGTACTAGTCTGAACACACATTTATACTCAAATAAACTTCTAGAATTGGTTGTCTATGGAGTTTCACTACAGTACAGCAGGTGCAGTGGTGAACTCATGAAATTGAGCGCAGATGACCTTCAGAAAGTAACAACGTTACCTAAAATCTTCAGACACTTCCCATTAACAAAGTTTCTATGGGCAGATAAAACATGGCAGTCATGGTTTACATGGAATAAGTAGTTACATAGGGTAATGCATTTAATGCCACAATCACTCCATTTTGCATTCTTCTTGTGTGAAATCCAGTAAACCTGAACGAGGCAATATTTACTTCCTGAGGGCAAGGAGTACGGTATTTCCAGCCCTTTTTAGGTTGAGCCTGAGCCAGCACGCATGCGCTGCTCTGCGAGACTTGTTGTGGTGGAATAGCGTATAGAAGCCCTGCCCACTCTCCGCCCATATTTGCCATTGGCTTGTGTCATTGTCTGTCCTAAATGCTGGCTTCTGATTCGAAAATAGTCCCTCCTTAGTACTGCTTCCTCTTCATTTGTCACCTACCATGGCGACTAGTCCCTTTACTTCAGTTGTTACACAGTACGTGTTATTTAGACCGTGAGCACTATTTTCTTTATTCAGTTTCTCTTACTGCAGGCACATGTGCTTTGGTGCCTTCCCACCCCCCAGCACCCTCCCGTTGTGCTCCTGCCCACCTCAGCACACGGTCCAGCTCGGCATGGGTATCCCGGGGCTTGGGAGTAACAGCTCTGAGTGATGAAGAAAGCTACTCTGTTCAGCGGCAATGAAATTAAACAATTCCCACGACGACAAAAGCCTGCTGGGCCCATTTCCACTGGAAGCTACTGTAGCTAAACGAGGCCCTTTGTGCTGAAAAGAATTGTCTGGGGTGGGCGGACAAAGCGCGACGCTCCAAAGACTGGCATGAAGCTACGCCACGTACAACCGGCCATTGCTGTTTACGCGCTTGTCAGCATGGCCTTAGGGATCACAAAGGATGATGGGGATTTAAACCCTCCTCCCACTCCCCTTTCACCGTTTTTGTGGTGGAGGGTGCTAAAGGGGGTGAATGATCAACCACGTGGTTAAACACAAACGAGGTCCGGTCAAACAAACTAGATCGGACATGTGGGGTGTCTTTTAATACCCCACCCTGCTCAGGTGTGCTCCAGGGCAGGCTGAATGTTAGTATGGGCGGGTATGTGCTTCAATTAGAAGTGCCTAGAGGGCATTCTTGGAAGCTAATGCTACGTAGGACTGCATTGTCTTCCCTTGCTATTTTAATTTTTAAAAAAACACCCTGCAATGCTCGTGTTTGTACGTGCTTATAAGCATTTGGAAGCATTTTTCGTTGCTTTCTAAACAAATGTTCGCCTCCTACACCCGGGGCATTCAGGGCAAGTGTGGTATTGCCTTATTATACATGGCGCGTCATAACACTGCCAACAGACTGTCACTTGCGATACCCCTTTTGTTGAATCGACATACAGCATTCAAGCTGAGAATGTCACAGGTTTGCAGGTTAAATTACTGCCCACTTCCAGAGTAGGGTGACAATGAAATGATCCTGGCTATTGTAGTGTCTTCTGCACATAGTCTTCTTTCATTACAGAAAGTCTGGGGCTACTGACCTGCAGGCGGAAATTCCTGAGGCTTGTGGGTCAGCTTTCTGCTGTCATGCTGTGGTTTAACGCAACCCTCCCCTCCTGCAGGGACCTACGTTTCGCCAGTTGCCATGGCTGGATGGACAGATGGCATCTTGGCTCGCTTTGCCCGAAAGCATGTATGATGGACCAGCACACAGTCTTCTTACAAGTGCACACAAAATTTGCTGCTACAGAGACAGAATTCTCCTAAGTACATTGGCAGACTTGTAGAGATCAATTTTTCACAAGTTTCTCTTCTAAACTGCATTTCAGTCTTTAATTTATTTTTAACCACTATTTTTGAAAAACTATGCTATACAATGAATGGTCATATGTTGTAAACAAACTTGGGAAGTGGGGGCGCCTGCCTCCAAACCCATTGCTTTTCAAGTGGGTGGCCTCGCTCACGCTGTGCAAAGTGGTGCAGTTGCAACAAAATCTTGCCATGCTGCTTTTACTACCCAGTCCAGTCCTGTCAGAGACTGACTCCTGTTGAGGCCGCTCATCAGCCAGGCTTAAGAAAGCACGCACTATATACACCTCATGTTCACTTTTAAAAGCCAGACAGCTAGAGGTGTTAGACCGGATGTGGCGCTGGCAACTGTGTACCAGGAAAATGGCAGCAGTGGGTTTAGCATAACAAAAGCACAGTTAGCAGGTCTAGCTAATTAACACTGGCCCTCGTGGGCCTTTGCCCACATCCGGTCGGCACTTAAGATGTCAGGCTAATAACACTAACAACTGGCTTGCTTTAGGATGCAACACGTGGTAATTTTAGCAGACTTTCCTTGTCCAGAATAACCAATTTAACTACTAGGAAGGAGGGATGGGCAATGAACCTGAGCCAGCATGCATGCGCTGCTCTGCAAGACTTGTTGTGATGGAGTAGCGAATAGAAGCTCCGCCCTCTCTATGCCCATATTTGCCATTGGCTTGTGTCAGTGTCTTAAATGCTGGTTTCTGATTCTAAAATAGGCTTGTTAGTCCCTCCTTAGTACCGCCTCCTCTTCATTTTTCAACTCCCATGACGACTAGCCCTTTTACTTTGGTTGTTACACGGTACGTGTCATTTAGACTGTGAGCATTATTTTCTCTATTCAGTTTCTCTTATTGCAGGCACAACGTGCTATGGTGCCTTCTTTATCCCCTGCCCCCTCCCATTGTCGTGCCTTGTTTACCCCCCCCCCCTCCTTCCCGTTGTCCGTGCCATCTTCCTCCCTGTCCCTCCCATTGTCAGTGCCTACTTCCTCCCTCCCTACGCCCGCCCTCCCATTGTACGTGATGCCTTGCGTTTGCAATGCAAGAGGTCTTGCATTTACAGGAGTTTGAGCTATTGGCATTGTAAATGACAATGCCTTTTATTTATGTTTTGGTTTTTAAAACATAAATAAAATGCATTGTCATTTACAATGCCAATAGCTTAAACTCGCGTAAATACAAGACCTGTTGCATTGCACATGCTTGATTCCATGTTGGCGGCTTAAATATACATTATTGGTGATACATTCCGGTTTAGTTATGCTGGCTACGGAGGAAGGAGCCACAGGCATTAGTTGGTTGAAGTGCTGGGCCGCAGTTTTACTCATTTTCGAGGTCGCCTATATAACGTTCGTAACACATAATGACTTGTTTGTGGTTTTAGAGCAGTAGTAGCTGAAAGTTCCCTTTGGACTCTTTCTAAAATAAATAGATGATGCATGTAGTCCCTCCCCCTCTGCCCGAATGTCTACTCCGTCACCCGTCCTCTCAGCCGCGTCTTCTTTTTTAGTGTTGTTTCCTTCTTTGTTTTCCGGTGGGCTGGCTCCTGTACTGGGAGTGCAGATTTGCCTGTATATTAGAGTTCTACATCTTCAGGTTGGGCTGGGGCTCGTGCTGGCCTGCGGGGGAGCACCTGTCGGTGTGAGGGAGGGCGAAAGCTTGTGTGTCGGTGAGAGAGGCGAACACTGCTTCATATTTAAATATGTATTCTTTCAGGGTTTTCAGTAATTGTGTTTGCCAGAGAACTGCTTCGGTTCGCTTTGGTTTTCATTTAGGAATGCTTTTGAAAATTCTAAGTGATCTTGGGATGGTTTTCACAGTGTTTTCCTTTCAGAAATTAAGAAATGCTGTCTTTTCTAGTTTTACTGGCCTTTAAACTTAACGAGGCAGGTGGCAACGTACAGTGCTTTAAATGGAAAAAAATAAGTGCAGGTACTCACCAAATTGAAATGTGAACTAGGGGGCGGGGTTTGGGGCGGGGCTATGGGGGCGGGGCTACTGACAATGCTAAGGGACCCGGCCAGAGACACACATTTAATTTGACTGAGATCCAATTGATGCGCAGATGTGCAGAATGATACTGAGATGCAAAACATACATTCACCTGAGCCACTCAATGCAAATTTGCTTCTAATCGAGCTTGAGAACTATTTGATTACGCTTCACTAAATAGGCCAACAATCTTCACAGCAGCTAAGTCTATTCACAAAACCCAGCAAAACATGAGGAAAGCAGATTAAATCAGAGTAATTGTCCTATTACAGGGTCGCTCCTTAGGCTGCAGTGTCTCTGCCTTCTCAGAATAAAAAGAGTGGGTGCCAAAAATATTATTGTTGGACTACAGCACTCGTTTTTCACCAGCCCCTTGCAAGTCACAGGGGAATTTTGGGGACCAAATAGATGCACCAGCTTGGCCAAAATATCAAGGAAGCTTCTTGTACTGAAAAAGCTCACAAAAACTAAGTACAGAATTTAGGCCAATAAAATACTAGTTTAGAAAATCCAAAGGACTTTGGTTTAAAATTCTAGGTTCTTTCCTAGAACAGGTGGCCTTGTGAGTTCAAGAGCTTTAAGGTACAGACTGCCAACTCATGGTCTTAGAGAACTTAGGATATTCCATGGTCGGATAAAAACAATTCACAAAGTGCTCTGTATTAGGGTTTGATAATTATTGAGGTAAAGTGGTTAGTTTCTCCTTAACTAGAGCATTAGACCTTACGATCAATTAACCAACAAATAACAAAACATTTGCTTTAGGTAACATACTTGACACACAAATTAAGCAAACCTATTTGCTGGTTCACTCACAGAGAATTATTGCTGTACTTCTGAACACAACCTCTTTATTCACAAAGCAAACTTCACTCTCTATGAGAAAGTTTTAATTTCAGCTTAGAGTATTTCTTACTGAAAAAGAAAAATGTTGCTTCTGGTTGTAATGCCCCCTGCACCCTTCACGTCCAATGGGCATGACAAAGGACAATGTTTCAAATGTGCCCCGACTCTCGGGGGACTTGCATTTTGGGAATTTCTCGTCATAAGCTCTTTGTGGTTGATTCGATCTCGACGTGCTGGGCGAGCAGGAATTCCTGTTCAGAGTCACAGTGTAGTGAGCAGAAGGGGTGACAGAAATCTGCATCCTGGGCTGGGGGCCGCTCGCACATCAGTCCTATCGATGACGTGCCTCCATCAGAGTTTAAGCACTATTCAATACATATTCAGATCAACTAGCAATTGTGCCTGCCAAAGGTTTTGCTTTTCCAAATTGAGTGAAATTTAGCATATACAAAAAAGAAACGCGACACAGCTGACGAGTTGGTCCGTTTTCGTGAAGCACTCTGATGGAGTGCTAATCTCCCCTCCTGCTGGCATGGCAGAATACGGCAACGTTTGTTTGGAGTCCGATAAAGGGAGTCTGCGCACATTACTAAGCCTTGATTCCCACCGTCTACAGCGTCACTATCACCACCTTCCTCCTTTATCGGACTCCAAACAAATGCTGCCGTATTCTGCCATGCCAGCAGGAGGGGAGATTAGCACTCCATCAGAGTGCTTCAGGAAAACGGATCAACTCGTCAGCTGTGTTGCGCTTCTTTTTTGTATGTGTTAAAGTTCCCTGAGCTTGGCTGGATGCCCCATGAGTACCGGTACTCTCTTTGTACAAGGAAAAGTTCCGGTACTCAAGGGCTGAATATTTAGAAGTGCCGGTACTTAGTACCGGTGATTACCGGCCCATTTAAAGCACTGGCAACGTACTGGGCAACACTCTCTTTATATGCTGTTGGTCCTGGCCTGCCTCCCCGTGACTGGGTGTCCGTCTGTGCAGTGCAGACACACCTACTCCGAGGCAAATGATTCATTTCTGTTACACATCTGACATGCTGAGTCAGATCAGAGACTGCTGTGTCTGCTTCGCGTGTGCCACATAATCATTCGTTGAAATAATCACCTGTAAATGATACATAAATGTGATAGTACTCAAATACAGATTGTTTGTCAGTGAGAGACGCCCCATAAACTGCTCCCTATCCTTTTTTGTTTTGTCCGTTTAACGCCGACTGACATACGTTAATATCGTTTCGAGAACAAGGACCCCCTGCCACTAATGTAGGTTCCTAGGGCAGGGAAAATACAATTATTGAGGAAAGACCCCTAGGCAATTATCGGTCTGTTCAATATATGATGACCTAGTTAAACACAAGCATGATATTTATTGACTCAGTGTACAATCCATATCAGTGAAAAATCATTTTATTAATACAAATTCATTTAAAATAACCATTATAGGTTCTGCAATAATTCCATGGAACACATGTATAAAACAATATCATTACAATATGACAAACAAAATTAACAAAAATGAATACAATCGGCAAACATGTGCATATCTCCTGTACAAAATATCATATAAGGTGATTAATCTTCAAATAAACTGTTTATAACTGTACAAAAATTGCTAATAACAGAGGAGAATCAAAGGACATAATAAATCAAAAAATAATTATATAATGATGTGGCTAGATGTTTAATGATGAATCTTCTTAATATCTATGCTCTTTTCGGCGTACAAAGCGCCTTCTTCAGGAAAGCGGTACAAAAGGGGGTGGTGATGGACGGAGCATCAGAACCAATCAAACACTCACACCCAGTCAACAGATCTTTAGCCCACTCTGCCACCCCAGTTCAGACATGGCCATATGCAAATCAGTCTGACCCTGTGCCTCATGGGAACAGTCCAGCCCGAACTGCCAAGCCATGCCTTCCCTGGACCGGAAACAAGCTTCCTATGCCTAAAAAATTGAGAGAAAAAATGTGTATTTTGTCTTATTTAAAAATAACATGTACTACAGTTTAAAAACCTTCTAACTCCATGATTTTAGAGGAAAGCAGAAGTGGTGATGTAAAAAGATTTACCATCACCAAATAGGGTGCTCATTATACCCCAGTCAAGAGAAAGATGACATTTACAATTAGATTGTGAAAAGACCTAGAAAGGAAAATGTGCCAGATAGAAGAAAAACGACCCAAATGTATTCTCCATTGTGAACCTGAATGTATGAAGTGGATTACGGTAGGGAAAGATTTTTATGGCTTACAACGATCGAATGATGAAAATAGTCATGGCAAGATAGATATAGAATGTATGAATTTGGGGTTTAGAATACGATGGGAACCTGAAACATAAATTGTGGAAATATTAACCTAAAAAGAATATAGATGGATCTATAGCCACTTTATTAAATATTATTGTATCGTGATATGTTAAAATGTAATCATAGGTTTGATATGTAAAACACTTGAGCCCAAGCAGCCTACAGTCAGGATTAGTACCCAAAATAAAATTTGTACTGGGTAAATCAGCAAAAACTAGAGATAATGAAATCCGGACTTTAATAAAAAATTAAGGAATGTTATGACAAATTAAAATAGTAATGAGAAATAGGCATTTAATTCCAAACTCTACCTGGCTGATGGCTTCTGCAAGAGAAGTATGGTCTTCGAAATAGAATTAAGTTTCACGAAAACGACTCCAGGAAATACCCAATAGGATGTGTCTGGTAGGAATTTCCGCTATAAATTTAAAAAATATCGCATTTAAATATATAGCTGAGCACACTAATGCTACAATTCTAAGAATGTGCACAGGCATAGAGTCCCTTTAAATAACATTCTCGAGTTATGATGCTCTATTTTCATGAAAGTAAAAGTAGAGTGGGATTCAAATGCATAAAGGAAAACTATATAAAAAAAATTGTTACAATGCTGGTACTTATATTTGAAAGTATGATTATCTCATATGAATGCTGAAGCTTGAATATAGCCTTGTAGCCCGCCATAAAGGCCCGCTCCAGCGTTAAAGGCCCAAGCCGAAGGTGAGGGACTTTAATAGCCGGTATAGCCCAGCTACGAATGGCTATAAGGCTATTAGAACTTTCTGCCACTAGAGGGCAGAATGTTCTAACAAATAAAACAAAGGCTTCAGGGAGCGCGAGGGAATTGAAATCCCCTCAGGCTCCCTGAAGCCTTTGTTCACAGCCACAGCTGTGAACAAAGCAACATTGGAATGTTGGAGCTTCGGGCTTATACTAGCCATTGTTTTCAATGGAGCTTCCAACATTCCAATGTTCTAATATACGTTAGAACCGTTCATATGACAAGATCGATGATTATGAAAAGGGCATATATATTCAGTTCAATTTCATTCCTTACCTGCTATGTCAAAAGGACTCAACTTAGTTGTAAGGGTCGGTCAGAAGGGAGCATTATATTACTGACAGAATCTGCATAGTTATTTTCTGTTTCCAAAAAGCATGGACTTGCAATTAGACCAACGTTTATATCTGTCCTAGATCGAGGATAAGTATATAGCGTCTTACCTGGGGCAGTTAGCAGCAAGAATTCAGACCGAAAAAAGGCAGTGTGAAAACACAGAAGTATTTATGCTCTGATACGCAATGTTAAAGAGACGTGACGTTACGTAAAACTAAATGATGGATCTGACAACAACTAGACCGTAGGGTGGAAGATCAAA